>NW_028295277.1:0-266000 GCF_964341445.2 Mesoplodon mirus
GGGTCTTCGTTTCTGTGCGAGGGCTTTCTGTAGTTGCGGCGAGTGGGGGCCACTCTTCATCGCGGTGCGCGGGCCCCTCACTATCGCGGCCTCTCCTGCTGCGGAGCACAGGCTCCAGACGCGCAGGCTCAGCAATTGTGGCGCGCGGGCCCAGTTGCTCCGCGGCATGTGGGATCCTCCCAGACCAGTGCTCGATCCCGTGTCCCCTGCACCGGCAGGCAGACTCAACCACTGTGCCACCAGGGAAGCCCTCACTTGTTTTTAATAATGCTTGCTCATTTCCCCAGCAGTTTTCTCTTAATCTACTATCTTTGACTTCCTTGCCTTAGCTTACAGTAACACTTTAATACAGGGACTATAACAATAATGCTGGACTCATTTATAATTCCATCTCTTCAAACACATTTTCCCACATGAAATGTTGTTAGGATTAAGTAAAAAGAAAGTAAAGTAACAAATAAGAAAACCCTCTTTTAAGAAGATTTTTTAAAAAACCTTTGCTCTGAAAGGCAGATATGAATCACTGACAGCACACATTTGGGTATTAGCTAGGTGTAATAAAGTTCTCACACTCTTTCACTCAAGCTTTGTTTCAGTCCAATTGTGCCCTCTACATTCTTATCAAGTGAATGAAGGTGACTTTAGCTTGAAAGGAATCTGATAAGTCTCTGATACTCAGTCCACACTTTTCAGACACGAAAGCAATATTTGATTCTTTGTAAAAATTTCCGACCTATTTAATTTGGGGGAACTCTCTAAGATAAAAGGTAATGAAATTTAACAAGTGGATACATTTGCTTGGCTGTGTGATGACCACTGGAAAAGAAAATAAAGTTTTATATAGTCTAATTGTGTCCTTCAATACTGAAAACTATTATTAGTGACAATGTTGAATTTTACCTGAGCCCTCGAATCCTGGAAAACAGCAAAAGTTAAGATATCTCTCTGCCCTTTGTGTTGTGGAAAACAGCTTAATCCTAAGAACCACCACAGATGCCTCCTCTTGTTTACCAATGGCAATGCCAGAGAAAGATATTCCAAATTGCCATTTTTTTTGGTCTCATAAATTATCATCTGAAGTGTTTATTCCTACTAATCAATTGGAACAAACTGCTTATTAATCAAACTGTAAAGTTTCACTCCTTCCTCCAGGCTCCAGAACTCTGACTCACTGTCAGACTGAGTCAACATATAATCTCTCCTAAGAACAGGCTGACCTCAGGGTAAAATATTCTCTGATCTACCATCCACTCAAGCTACTCTTTTATCCCATTTTCCCACAGCCTACACTTAATACCCTTGTTACTTACTCTCAAGAGAAGAAAAACCCCTTTTGATTAACCACTGAGAGGCTTGCAGATCTTAGGGTCACAGCATTCTCCCTAATGCAATAGTTCTCCTCCCCCAATTGCAATTGACCCCTCCTCGGACTTAACCTTTTCAGTAAAGTTTCTCCTAACTATGCTGGTATTGTTTGGGTTTTTTTTTAGTTGACATTGGCAACTGATAGAAGAAGTAAATATTGCTGCATCTGGATATATGTGATAATGGGGGATTGAAAACTCTAAAATTTTTAATTGATTTTTATTGGAGTATAGTTCTTTTCAATGTTGTGTTAGTTTCTTGCTGTACAGCAAAGTGAATCAGTCATACATATACATATATCTGCTCTTTTTTAGATTTCCTTCCCATTTAGGTCACCACAGAGCACTGAGTAGAGTTCCCTGTGATATACAGGAGGTTCTCATTAGTTACCTATTTTATACATAGTAGTTATATATGTCAGTCCCAATCTCCCAATTCATCCCACCCACCCCTTCCCCCCTTGGTAACCATAAGGTTGTTCTCTACGTCTGTGACTCTATTTCTGCTTTGCAAATAAGTTCATCTCTACCATTTTTCTAGATTCCGCACATAAATGGTACTATACAATATTTGTTTTTCTCTGTCTGACTTACTTCACTCTGTATGACAATCTCTAGCTCCAACCATATCTCTGCAAATGGCACTATTTCATTCCTTTTTATGGCTGAGTAATATTCCATTGTATATATGTACCACGTCTTCTTTATCCATTCTTCTGTTGATGGACATTTAGGTTCCTTCCACGTGCTGGCTATTATAAATAGGGCTGCGGTGAACACTGGGGTGCATTCATCCTTTCGAATTATGGTTTTCTCTGGATATATGTTCAGGAGTGGGATTGCTAGGTCATATGGTAGCTCAATCTTTAGTTTTTTAAGAAACCTCCATACTGTCCTCCATAGTGGCTGTACCAATTTACAGTTCCACCAACAGTGTTGGAGGGTACCCTTTTCTCCACACCCTCTCCAGCATTTATTGTCTGTAGATTTTTTGATGATGGCCATTCTGACTGGTATGAGGTGATACCTCACTGTCATTTTGATTTGCATTTCTCTAATGCTTAGTGATGTTGAGCATCTTTTCATGTGTTTGTTGGCCACCTGTATGTCTTCTTTGGAGAACTGTCTATTTAGGTCTCCCACCCATTTTTTGATTGGGTTGTTTGCCTTTTTGATATTGAGCTGAATGAGCTATTTGTATCTTTTGGAGATTAATCCCTTGTCAGTTGCTTTGTTTGCAACTATTTTCTCCCATTCTGAGGGTGTCTTTTCATTTTGTTTATGGTTTCCTTTGCTGTGTAAAAGCTTTTAAGTTTCATTAGGTCCCATTTATTTATTTTTGTTTTTATTTTCATTACTCTAGGTGGTGGGTCGAAAAAGATCTTGCTGTGGAAAACTGTAAATATTAAATGATTTGGTTCATTCAGTGAATTGTGAGTGTTAATGAATACATTAAACAGTCCACAAAGAGAGAGTCCTTTAAGCATCTGCTGTGTGCTAGGGTTTCCTCTACTAGGCCACAATTAGAAAAATCTGTTTGCTCAAAAAGCACATAGGTCAGTACAGAAGACTAACATAAAACCATCATGAGATGCATTGATAGAAATGTACACAGAGTGCTATGTTTACATTTGATAAAGTCGTTTACTATGAGTGCCTAAGGTCTATGGCAGGAAAATAATGTGACAAGAAAAGTTTTAGAGTAAAGGTGATATCTGAGAAGACCATCAAAGAATAAGCACGACTTTGTCAGATGAACAAACTGTGAAGAATCTGTATTTGGCATTGGGAACAAAGTGATCACAAAAAGCCCAAGTAATACCATGGTTCCTCTGGAGAGCAAAAGTAGTTGGAACTGACTCAACTGTAGCTCACATATGTAAGACAACTGAAGGAGAGCTGGAAAGATGAGCAGATACAAAGCAGCACAGCCTTTTACAACTATGAAAGTTGGGGACTGCACAACTCCAGGGGGTACCATTCATAACAATGTCAATGTGAACGACACATGCTGGAGTTGTGTACAGCCCTGAGCAAGACCTCTGAGCAGGTACCAAATTAGTAGAGTATTTTTATGCCAAGTGTATAAGTTAGGATGCTTTTGGTAGCAAAAAATGGAAACCAAATCTGTCTGTCCTCAACTTTAAGAGGATTTTGGAAAGAACATCAGGGCTCATGTAACAGAGGAGGACCCTATGGGGCCTTCCTAGGATAGACCCCTCCCCCATATCCTCTACTTTAGCTCCTCTCTGAAGTACATAGATCACAGTATTTGATGCACATTTCCTGCTTTACAGATGCTAAAACCCCCATCAAATGGAAGGCTAACTACTTAATGACCATGAGCACATAGCCCCGAGGCCTACTGGAGCCAAAGAACTGATGACCTTAACCGCTGGGACACTGTCCTGTAACCTCACCATCAACCAAACAGAGAACTGTGCACAAGCTGATCACATACCCTGGGACTCCCCTCCCTCACCTTGCCTTTAAAAACACTTTGCTGAAACCCATCAGGAAAATGAGGCTTTTTGAGTACTAGCTGTCCCGGACTCTTTGTATGGCGCCTTACAATAAAAACGGCACTTTCTTTCACCACAACCCAGTGTCAGTAGATTGGGTTTACTGCACGTGGATAAGTGGACTCAAGTTTGCTTCAGTGACACTCACAGTACTGCTATGGGGCTTTTGCACAGCAATGGGAACCATAAACAAGACGAAAAGACAACCCTCAGAATGGGAGAAAATATTTGCAAATGAAGCAACTGACAAAGGATTCATCTTCAAAATTTGTAAGCAGCACATACAGCTCAATATCAAAAAAACAAACAACCCGATCCAAAAATGGGCAGAAGACCTAAATAGACATTTCTCCAAAGAAGTTACACAGATTGCCAACAAACACATGAAAGGATGCTCAGCATCACTAATCATTAGAGAAATGCAAATCAAAACTACAGTGAGGTATCACCTCACACCGGTCAGAATGGCCATCATCAAAAAATCTACAGACAGTAAATGCTGGAGAGGGTGTGGAGAAAAGGGAATCCTCCTACACTGTTGGTGGGACTGTAAATTGGTATAGCCACTATGGAGAACAGTATGGAGGTTCCTTAAAAAACTAAAAAAGAGAACTACCATACGACCCAGCAATCTCACTACTGGGCATATACCCTGAGAAAGCCATAATTCAAAAAGAGTCATGGACCACAATGTTCATTGCAGCTGTATTTACAATAGCCAGGACATGGAAGCAACCTAAATGTCCATCAACAGATGAATGGATAAAGAAGGTGTGGCACATATATACAATGAAATATTACTCAGCCATAAAAAGAAACGAAATTGAGTTATTTGTAGTGAGGTGGATGGACCTAGAGTCTGTCATACAGAGTGAAGTAAGTCAGAAAGAGAAAAACAACTACTGTATGCTAACACATATACATGGAATCTAAAAAAAACCAAAAGGTTCTGATGAACCTAGGAGCAGGACAGGAATAAACACAAAGACATAGAGAATGGACTTGAGGACACAAGGAAGGGGGAAGGTTAGGCTGGGACGATGTGAGAGAGTAGCATGGACATATATACACTACCAAATATAAAAAATAGAGAGCTAGTGGGAAGCAGCTGCATAGCACAGGGAGATCAGCTGGGTGCTTTGTGACCACCTAGAGGGGTGGAATAGGGAGGGTGGGAGGGAGATGCAAGAGGGAGGGGATATGGGGATATACGTATACATATAGCTGATTCACTTTGTTATACAGCAGAAACTAACACACAATTGTAAAGCAATTATACTCCAATAAAGATGTTTAAAGAAAAGAAAAAGAAAAGAATGGAGGTTTTGTAAAGAAAAGGGAAAAGCCAAAAAGTGCTGGATATAAATGAGGATTTCTGTATTAGAGATTCTGCAGCACTGAAGTACAAGAAAATTGAGTAGGGGGATGAAGATTTAAGAATGTTCAACTTTTTATGAATTTAATTCCTTTCTCCTTTTTTTTAATGAGTAATGGTTACAATTTGAATTCCTTTATAAATTACTTTTGGGTGATTAACTGTGTTTTTTAAAATGCATCTCTGTACAAAGACTCTCTCTGACATTTATTACGGTGGCCTAAATAAATAAATACATCTTGAAGGTCTTAGTGGTAAATCACCATGTTTAATTCCAAGAGAATTTAAAAGGTAAAGAAAAATTAGTTTCAAAAATATTCTCAACAAGTTGACATTTATGAAAAAATTTGAAAGATGAGCAGCTATGGGCATACCACCTTATTTTAGCTGATGAACTAATGAATATAGACTTCACACATTTTCAAAGTACTGAACTGCCTTTTCTTCTATAGCAATCCTCAACATATACCAGGTTAAAGAAACTAATAATCTTAAATCATGATTTCTTCCCTAAAATCCCCTTTCTACTCATTTATAAATCCTCCTTAACATTAATTTTTTCCTATCATATTTCTTAGCCTTGATTATTTCATGTATTTGATGTACAAATGTATTGAACACTTACAATATGTACAAGATACTTTTTTTTAAAGCTACATGTTAGTTGACTCTTTTGTGCTTGGCACTGGAAGATACACTGTTGGAAGATTCAGCCCCTGCACTCAATTTTCTCACACGTTATAGAAGATTCAGACAAGTAAATCCACAATTCAACACTCTGCTATAAAAGATATGAGAAAGGGTAGCCCAGGGGGTTTTGATTGTAAAGAGCAGGAGAAACTATCTTTTCCTGGGTATGGGAGGATTCCTAGAGGAGATGTTACCTGAGAAAAGGAAGATGAAAAGAAATTGCCAGGTGAATAAGGGATATTTTTTAGCTTTTATTTCTATTCAATTCTCACACAAAAAGAAAAACTCAAAAAATAAATGAAGGTATATGACTCTCAGAGCTCCTTAGGCTCTTTGGTATCTATATTTGTAGCTGGAGATACATGTGCCACAATTATGTTCTAAGTTAAGGGAGTCTGCGTGTGTCATGCATCAAGCATGTAGCGCAAGCTCATGTTAATAAAAATAGCCATTCAGGCATAATCAAGGTAGAAAAGCAACAACTCACTACATATTCACTGATACCTTTCCTCTAGTCTCCTCTCCTGTGTTCCTTTCACCCACCCAAATGTTTTGGTGTGTAAGCTTTCCTCTCAAGACAATGGAGTCCACAGCATGGCCATCACAAGTTTGAGTGTTGAACAATAGGTGAGATCCCTAGTGAATAATTATACCCAGTTGGAGAAGATTGAACAGTGCTTGGAGCCAGGTGAGAGAAATAGCGTTTGGCTTATCTGCTCTGAAATAATATCTGAAAGACTCAATCCATAAAGTTTCCATATGGTTGAAAGCAAATTGAAGAGTGAACCCTGGGTCTTAACGTTATGTGTGTGTGTGTTTGTGTGTGTATGTTCTGATTCATCAAATGTTAGGGAGAAACATTTTATGATAGAAAGAGCATTGGCCCCAGAGGCATGGGTTTAAAGTTCTATATCTGTCACTCTCTTGCCAGGAGGCTTTTTTAAAAGCTCATTTAATGACTCAGTTAATGCTTTTTTACATTTGAAAAAGAATGAGGCTTTTTCCAACTTTAAAGTTTGATGATTTTATGGTCACTTTTAGTTGCAGCTTTTTAAGACTCCCCATCTAAATAAACTCTTAGGCTCCGTGACGTGTGCCCAACCTAGACATGCCGAAGGAGCTTTGAAATCCTGGCCTGCTTTCAGCCAACTTTATGCATTTATATCAGCTGATTTGTTACTTGATAAAAATGTTCAGGATAATGCAGTCACTTTTTTAAATGCTGTAGAAAAGACCACTTCAGAAACAGATTAGAACAGCCATGATAATGGACCGGAGTCCTGAGGCATTGAGCTGAGAATTCCATCTCCCCCTGCATGAGAGAGGCAGGTCGTTACCCTCTACAGCATCTGAAGTTGGGCATTTGCTCCCTACCCCCCTAACTCTGGCTAACAGCTTCCCATCAGCCTACCATCTGTGAATGAATCTGGACCTGCAGATTTATAGTCTCAGTTGGTACCGTGTCTTAGGATGTGGAGGACAGCTTGCTTTATTTTTCCCTAATGCTGCTTCTACTCAATCTTAAGAGCTAACTCAAGATTTAGTGAATAATCTATACACACGTTACATGAGCTACTCAGATTCCCTCCCACATCATGTCTTCCAGACTGAGGAGTTCTTCTAACCGCCTATTCTCAAACGGAAGTTCCTCCTCTCCCTCGATGGTTTTTGCTTCCCTCTGTATTTTAAGGTGTACTTATCAAAACTTCCTAAGAACTTCTAGGTTTAAACAAATTTCTATTTTGTCCAAGGGTAAGACAATACCTTTCACTGTGTTTCCAATATCCTTTGTGATAATGTCCAACAAATTTGGTCAGTGTTGGTTTCCTGGTCATAATCTTAGACTGAACCTTCAGGCAACGGAGTCCTTAGGCTTTCTTCCGCAGTGATAATCAGTTCTCAGAGGCTTCCATCTCATAGAAGAGTTTCAATGATTTTACCTGAACTGTTTCTCCCTGCTCTCATTAGAGCTCCTCTGCTCATTTCAACTCCTGTTCATCCTACTTTGATGATTTTTTTATTACCTGGAAGAACTTAGTTCTGTGCACAAATTTGGAAATTCTCCCATGGTACTTCTTATCTTGAGCCCTTGAAAAAAATGTTAAATAAGGCCAGTTCAATATGCCTTCTTAGGGGTTCCTATTATAAACCCTTTTCCTTCCAGAGAAAATGATCATTTATCCCAACTCTTCATTTACTCTCTAAGATAATTCTCTCTCCATCTCAAAACATTGTCTCTAATCCCAAGAAAACTCAATTATTTAGCTTTAGTGAGGTGTAATTGATATATAATAAACTGTACACATTTAAAGTAAAATAAATAAATAAACTCTCAACTATTTCTAAACTTCCAAGTATATATAGATAGCTGATTACTTGTGACCTCTCACCGATGGGCCTGTTCCACTCAACTAAAGACAACTATGCCGCAGAAATGCACTCAGTCTGTGTAGACTACAGATCTAAATGTCTACCCACTCACGGTGTCATAATATATACTTAATAAAATGCTCTGTAATATTGATGAATGTGGTCTTTAGTGTCCCATGAACCTAAACATGTTGATTAACGGAGTAAAATGTAGATTTCACGTGTGTTATTTACAGGAGCTTTATTTTTATTAAGGTCATTGTTAGAAAAATATGTTTCTGCTAATAGTATTTATACTATACATCAAAAGTTAAAGTTATGATTTTGGCAAGATCAGACTCCTGATACTCACTTATTTAGTACTGCCCAGTAAATTTTCAATATTGGAATTCTTTATCGATGAAGAATAAAGAATTCATGATACTTTTATTATTCACTTTTACATTTGTATCCACTAAGAAGCATTTTCACAATACATGCATATGAATATTTGTGGATTATTTTAATGTATCTTTCACAATGTTAAAATCTCTTTCAAGACCCATTTGCTGTTAAGAGGTCTTACCTCTTTAATAATAGATGATAGATGATTTATTGTCATATTTGCCAATGAAAAGGAAAACCATGGCCAAAATTTGTGATGTCACTCTATGTAGACACATATGCATGGAAATAACCTGTAGGTGTTACACACACACATATATAGTCCTATATATATAAGTATATATTTTTATATGTATATATTGTGCATACATATGTATGTATATGTATATGTGTGTGTATGTACTCACTTATCTTTCCACCCACCCATACATGCATCCATTGATCTATCTAGCTATCTTCCAACACACAGTACCCCTACAATGATAAAATAGGATCAGAGTTTCATAGAAATATAGAGCCCAAAAGATCCTTAGACATAGTTTAAAAACAAAGAATGTTATTCTTAGAGGTGTAACTCTCCGAGATAGCACCAGTAGAAAGAACTCAGCTGGAAACTAATCCCCATATTCCAATTACAAGTTCAGTTTTCATTCCACCACACCACACTGTCTTTCGCACAGATATCTGTTATACAGATGGATAGATACTGATCCTTAGAAGACAGTGTCAGTGCTGAAACTATTTTCTGTACTGAACACCCTGCTGTCAACTAAATTCTCGTTTGAGTTTTAAAGTTTACTGATGGTTTCTGTCAGTCCCAAGCCCTCCTAGACATTTTTACACATAATCAATATGAGGGGAACTTCCTGTCTGGCATCAATCAGTTCTTTAAACAACAATTATCTATTAAACTATTGTTCTTAAGTCAGGAAAAATGGATGTTAGTGTCAAACACAGCTTTGCTCACTCTCACACACACACACTCACACAAATTACAAATAGTATTCGACTGCTCTATATTTCAGGCTATTCAATAACTAGATAAATAACATATACTTTCTGTCTACATAATTTTTTTTTACTATGCCAAGGCATACACACTAGTTGTTCCCTGCAGTATCTGCCAAATGCAACTAAATTTGCAACAGAGTTAATCACTGGCGCAGCTGAATATTTTAAGAGATTTCTCCTCTGTAGGAAATTCATCTTTTTTCCAAGAAAAGGGCATTTACCCACTCTTTCATCTCCAACTGACGTAGTTCCGTGATTTCCTTCCTTTCTCTGATTTCCACGCTCCAATTCCCAAAGACAAGCTTATCTCTGATGACCTTTCCATCTATGAGTATTTGGGGTAGGAGTGGGGGTAGTCCACAGTTAAAATAAAGTTTGTATACAATCACTTTCTATGTTGTTATGAAATTATTCTAAGCTTCCCTAATAATAAGCTTAAAAGAAACCATGCAAATGGTTCAGATGTGCATATGGAGATAGCTATTATCTAGAAAGCATCCAGATTTCTTAAAAAGCCAAAAAAAAAAAAGAGACTGACTCACTCAGGATATATGGAAATATAAGTGAGGTAGGTGGGCTAGAGTGTATGTCATTATCAATAAAGCCCTAGGAGAAAATCATAATTTGAAAAGATACATGCACCCCAATGTTCACTGTAGCACTATTTACAATAGCCAAGACATGGAAGCAACCTAAATGCCCACCAACAGATGAATGGATAAAGAAGATGTGTTTCATATGTACATATATATATATATATATATATATATATATATATACACACACATAAACACACACACATACACACAATGGAATATTACTCAGCCATAAAAAAGAACGAAATAATGTCATTTGCCTCAACATGTATGGACCTATCATACTAAGTGAACTAAGCCAGACACAGAAAGACAAATATAATATGATATCACTTATATGTGGAATCTAAAAAAAATTATACAAATGAACTTATATATGAAACAGAAAAAGACCCACAGACATAGAAAACAAACTTATGGTTAGCAAAGGGGAAGCGGGTGAGGGATAAATTAGGAGTTTGTGATTAACATATAAACATGACTACATATAAAATCGATAACCAACAAGGACTTCCTGTATAGCATAGGGAACTATATTCAATATTTTGTAATAACCTATAAGGGTAAAGAATCTGAAAAAGAATATATATGTTTATATATGTGTGTATATATATATATATATATATATATACATACATAACTGAATCACTTTGCTGTACACCAGAAACTTATACAATATTGTAAATCAACTATACTTCAAGAAAAAAATTAAATTAAATTAAAACTAAAAAATAAAATAAACCCCTAGATATATTTTTGCATAACTGAATTAAATTCTTAAAACCCCAAAAATGAATGTTTTAACTGAATTTGAGAAATGAAGACTAAATTAAATCTTGGGTTTAGAATTAATTTGATTCATAATGGAAGGAAGTTAGAAAATAACATTTATTAAGAACAACACTGTTTAGCAATCCTATATGAAGATATAACACACAAAATATCTCCTATTACTTCCCTGTTAGAAGAGCTCTTTGCTTTAATACTTACACTACAGAGAATTTAATTAGTTCTCAATCAAATATTCTTCAGCCAGTGATTATACAGCAATAAAACATATTTGCATCTGCAAACTCAAGGTAACTTTTATAAGAACACAGTGGTTGGAGAAAATCTTGAGTTACATTCCAAATACATTGGGTAAAACTTCAGACTCCTGTGTAGACATTTTGAAAAGCCTGCAAAGTGTCACAGAAGAGGATGTGCAACTCTGATGTTACTGGGGTTAAGAGAGGCCATGTTACTGCAAAGCAATGTTTGTTAAAACCATATTAATTATTAGGTGATTAGGATATCATGATTTTAAATATCTATATTATAACAATTTTTTGTTTCTTTTGTTTCATTGCGTTTCAGGAAATTTGTTGGAGTTGTTGGGCTAACATATAAAACATATTAAAGGTTTCCATTAAAATAATAGGAAATCGTTTCCTGGTTACATTTGAACAAAAACAGCTTCATTTTTACAAATGGATTCCTGACCTTAAGCAGGAGACACCTTTACATATAGTATCACATTTACTTTATTTTACATAGAATGTCACTAAAGTTTACCACAACCCATTTAGGTATCACTGCCTTTTACAAATAATGAAACTAAAACTGAGAGATTAAATAACTTACCCAATGTCACACAGCTCATGAGCGGGGGAGATCAGAATCCAATTCAATAGCCTTTGAATTTTTCACTATATAGTAGGACCATAGTTCAACTAATCAGGTATTTATTGAGTTTCTAACTGTGCATAACATTTGGTGTTAGGCATTAGAGGGGCACATAATGATGCCTACTTCTTGCATCACTACAGTTTACAATCTAGTAGAAGGCAAGTGCACACATTGTTCTATTTAAGAGTCTAAGAGGAAACAGGAAGGTGAAAAATGGCAAATATTTATGCAAACAGGAGTTTTACAGTCCATCTTGAAGGGCAGTGTATTTAATACAGGACTAGAAGGGTACAGATATTGCAGAGAGGTTTGATATGAACTAGGGCATAAAGGGTAGGGCATCGCAAGCACAGATTACAATGTGAACAAAAGCATGGAAAAAGTGACAGCACATGCAGAGAGATGTAGGTAAGGAAAGCCTTGAAGGTATTAAAGAAAACAAGTCTACATGATACTTGTTAAAGATAGCAAGGATAAGTCAGGGAGACTACTACAGAGGGGCTGTGTAGTAGGAGAGGGAGACGGGGTTCAACTCCTAATATAATAAGAACAAGTAGAGAGATAAAGGCAAGGAGCAGGGTGGGGGTCAGTAGAAAATTACTAAGAGGAAACATCAGGGCTAAGGAGAATTCTGGCTAAATCAATTTGACAGAAGTTTTTTCTGTAGTCAGGCTAGGGTGATAAGACATGAAGGGTGAGGGATAAAGAGTTTGATCATATATCAAGGGTAGAGGATTTTTGCTAAACTGACCCACCAGAATTCATGCTAATACTAGTCTAAATGGGCCAAGGACAGAGCCTAAGGTCAGGGACTAGTTAGAAAGAGGACTCAGAGAAGGCTGACTCACGTTTGGTCAAAGAAGAGTGCTATGGTCTGAATATTTATGTTCCCTCAAAATGTATATGTTGAAATCCTAACCCCCCAAATTGGTGGTATTAGGAGGTGGAGCCCTTGGAAGGTGATTAGGTCATGAGGGTGGCACCCTCATGAATGGGATTAATGCCTTTTATTTCAGATTTTTTGTGACTATTATTATTATTTTCATTGAAATATAGTTGGTATACAATATAAGCTACAGCTGTACAATATAGTCATTTGCGATTTTTAAAGGTTATACTCCATTTATAGTTATCATAAAATATTAGCTATAGTCCCTGTGCTGTACAGTATATCCTTGTAGCTTATTTTATACATAATAGTTTGTACCTCTTAATCCCCTACCCTCTCCCCTTCCCTCTCCCCACAGGTAAGCACCAGTTTGTTCACCACATCTGTAAGTCTGTTTCTTTCTCGTTATATTCACTTGTTGGTTGTATTTTTTAGATTCCACAAATTCCTTCATGAATGGGATCAATGTCTTTTAAAAGAGGCTCCAGAGAGCTCACTAGCCCCCTTCCACCATGTGAGGACACAGCAAGAAGGTTCTGGCTATGAATCAGGAAGAGGGCTTTCACCAGAATGAGACCATGCTGCTATCTTGATCTTGGACTTCAGGCCTCCATAACATTACAAAATAAAGTTCTGTTGTTTATAAGCTGCCCAGTCTGTGGCATTTTGTTAGAGCAGCCATAATGAAAAAAGACAGAGAGAGAATCTTTGTCCTTCCTTCCTCCCTTCCTCCCTCTGGCCTTTCTTCCTAACTTTACTTATTTCACTCTCCAATGCATATTCATTTAGTATCTACTTTAAGGAACTGAATAGATGGAAAACACAGGTTGAGCTATAAAGATCACTATTCTTATAGTATACAGTTTATTGGAGGAAGAGATAAGCATCTGTGACAGAGCATGACATGCACAATTTTATTTTAGATAAACTGGTCAGGAAGACCTTTCCATGGAAGTGACATTTAAACTGAAGTTTGAAAGATGAAAATGTAGTAATGTTGGCAAATCTAGAGTGATTTTTGTAAGGACTTACTACACATTTTACTTTATTCTATATGCAATAAGTTGTCAAATGTGTTTGAAGATAGAGGATGCATTCTAATAGTGTGGATAAGAGCTTGCATTTAGCCTGAATATTAAAGAGGCCCCAGGAAATCCGACCATAAGGAAACCCGAACTCTGCTCCCAATACAAATGCTACTTTTTAAAAAACTTTCACCCTTTGGTCAACCTACTGTCCATTGAATTTGTTGAGGTTTGTGGATATTAAGACTTAAGCAAGAGAGGCAACTTGATTATAGTACAGTAGTTTGAATTTAAGCAAAATGGTATGCCTGAAATGTAGGGGCCTTTTTGTAATGTAATTTGAAAATGTGGTGAGTTTCTTTGAATAGGCAACCCAGACTGACCATTCAATGACTCTCCAGAAGAGCGACTACAACACCCAATTAGCACCATAAAAGGGAGAGTCGACATGACAGAGATGTGAGGTGACCATTTTTACCCACACCACACGCTGCCATTGTGGTTACACCTACTGGTGTAAATACTTGGTGAAAGAGGCGGTGCACCTCCCTGTGTCTGCAGGCTACTGAACAAAATCACCAACCTCCCTTCAATAGGAGCATATAAAATTCTAGGCCTGGAGAAGAACAAGTAATAAAGGAACTATTTACTCTCCCTGAGTTCATTATCCTCTTCTCTTCTCCCTACTGGATCGAAGGAAGGCAGAAGATAGCATTAAAGCTCATTTTCGGTGTCTGCATGTTCAGTTGTACAGGTGGTGCACTGCATATTTATAGGAGTGTCATTCACTTTCTTCTTTACATGAATGGTGCCCCCTGGGAATTTTAGAGTGCACAACCTGTGAATCTGTATACAGCAGGCCTGCTTAATTTGGTTTTGCTCATAAACTGTGAGCTTTTGTGTTGCTTATTCATTTTGTGTTCTCTGTGTTCATTTGTTTTGAGAAACCTGATATCCGTTTCATCCTTGGAACCGTAAAATTCATCTTTAAATATATCTATATAGGTAACAAACAGAATATTATTTATGTATATGTAAGTTTATTTATTTATTACAATAATCTAGGATGTAAGACTTTACAAATAAACAAATGTGCGGAAATATGAACTAACTTGCTTGTGAATAACAGACCTGGAGCATGCCTCAGAGAAAGTGTGTAAAATGGCTCAAAATTAGAGAAAACATAGAAGCAAACTAACCACTGACACGGCACTAATAGAAAAGCTATCAAAAGTCTAAATCTGAGCAGAACCAGGAAGAAAGGAAATCATAAGAGGGATGAGACCTTGCTAAATAAATACATTTTTATTTCCAAAATTAGAGGTAAGAATAAGGAAGAGATGAAACTAATTCCTAGTGTCAAGTCTATGTAAGTGGAAAGGATGTGATTTCAATTAACAAGAATTTCGTGTTTAGATTCAAAACAAATATTTGTGTCAAAGAACCAATTCCAGTAGATTCCATGAGACATGCATATTTATATTCATTTTTCTGCATCAATGCTTTCAAGCTTTTAACCCATCCTTCTGGTGGGAAAGAAAAAAACATAAAAATATGAAATATCTTATCAAGCTTTAATTATGTTTACTTCTTGATTTAAAATTACTCTTTATTAAGTTAAAACGAAGATATTCTAGACTAACTCCAAAGCAGAATTGAAATGTCACACGAAAATGATCAAACATGATTCAAGCATCTCATTTAACTGAGATTTTACTACGTTTGTGTAATGATGTCTAAAACTGTGTTTTCATTAAACACAGCAGAGTAGAGCGAAAGAGAGTCATCCTATAGACCTTGTTTGAATCTAAACATATTATCTATTACTGTAACTTTGAGAAAATCAATTAATTTGCGTCAGCCTCAATGCCTTTATCTCTGAGAATAGTAATACCTATCTTGCATGGGGCTTTGGATCAAATAAGTTAAAACATAAGCAGAGTGTCTAGCAATTACAGTTGCTCACTAAATAGCTCTTGATATTACCAATGGTCTCTGATGTGGGAAAACTATTACATAATAAAAAGATCCTTAATCGGATATCTTTAAAATCAGGCTGAATGCAAAGAACTTCAGATTTTATGTCCTCCCTTTTTTTTATTTTTACCCAGAGAATAATGCAATTCAGAAAACAGAGGGAGAGATTAATTTCCCCTTCAACTGAAAAGTCATCATTATAAGATTTTTTCATCATGTGGTATAGTACATTAAATATAACCATAAAATCTTTGTTACCTCTCTATTGAAAGGTAGAATGTGGTGTCCCACTTCCTGAATATGGGCTGATACGGTGGCTTATTCAATCAACAGAATGCAACAGCAAAGGTGTTCTTGCACTTGTGAGGTTAAGTCATAGGAAGCCTTATAGATTCCAGCCAAGTCTCTTGAGATGTTTACTTTGGGTGAAGCCACTCACTATGTAAGAGTTCAACTACTTTGAGATATCCAGGTTGCTAAGACTCCAAAACTACACCGAGAAATTTCATGGAGAAAGACAGAGACAGAGAGAAAACCAGCCCCAGATTTTTCAGCCTGTACAACCCAAATCAAGCCCCAGATTTGTGAATGAAGATGTCATCTTGGTTGGACATTTCAGCACCAAAAGATGTGACTCAAAGAAAACTTAGCCAGAACCAAGGCCCCAGACATATGACACCAGTCAAGTTGTCTAATCTATCTCCAATCATTCAAGCCACCACAGCTGAGGCCCAGTCATGATGGAGCAGAGATGAGCCATCCCCAGTATTCTTTATCTTTATTCTTAGCTCACAAAGTCCTGACTATAACAGCATGGTTTCTATTGTATCTACCACTGCGTTTTGGAATGGTCTGTTATACTGCAATAGGTATCTGGAATATATGTCTTGATCATTTCTTACAGTTCTAAAGCCACAGAACTCCTTTTACCCATATTCAGGGAGAATGCTATCTCTTGCTTATTTTCAGTCTCCCTTTGAGTCATAGAATCTGTTCAGAAGCTTCCTTGGACACAGTCAGTAAAAGAAAACTCTTGATTACAAAACTCCATTATTATAACCAGGATAAAAGAACAGCCAAATCTGCTCACACACACCCCATTTTTTCACCACATCATAAACAATGGATTGGCCAAATTTTTAAGTGCTTGACTCTGATTGAAAGTAAGCAACTTTCCATTTTCAAACTCTTCCCCTCCAACTCAAATTCGAGTGATGCTCTAGTCAACCTCTGGACTTCCTGATGCACCTCCTATCTCTGAAATGAGACGTGAAGAAAAAACATCTTCAGAAGACTTGTGATATCAAGACAAGGGATAGAACAAAGGCCAAAGCAGCAATATTGCCATCCAGAGGAAAAACTACTGAACCTACACTGCAATACTCAGAAGGAAAGTCAAGACATGAGAGAACTAAGTGTAAAGCACAGCTATATTGGTGGCTTCTATTTAAATAATCAAGGTCAATAAGTAGGTCTCTGGGATGATGATCCCTATACCCTGTTACTTGCACCAGAATTGGGACATAACCAGGAACAAATAGTTCAGGAAGCTAGAGTCACTGACACTGAGAGCCAACTACAGGGAACACCAAACATCCGGGGCTATTAGTTCATGTGCTTCTGTACCTAAATTTGGAAAGACTGTAAGACTTTCTGAATCTTCAGGTAACTTGCATACTATTCTAATCATAAGCAATCATGCTCCCTCTTAAGCTAAACCATACAACTTCAGAATCAGGTGTTACTTCTTATTGGTACCACTGTCCACTAAGCAAAGACAGAAATACAGAAGTAATCCTGACCCCTGCCTTTCCCTCATATATTCCCCCTCCCCACTTTTCCCTCTTTCCCATATATTACTAGGTTTAATCAGTTCTGCTGCCTAGAGATCTGTTAAAGTCTTTCATTTTAATCATATTCCATTGCCCTGATTCAGATCCTTGTCATCACTAGCCTAAGCTGTCCTCTATCTATTTCTGCCCCTCCCATCTGAACTGTTGCCCTTCATATTCATCCTCAACACTACTATCAATATTATTTCTAAATTGAAAATTTGACCATCAAATATCTAAAGACTTCAACATCTTTCCATTGCACTAATGATAAAGTCCAACTTCTAAACATGTCATAAAGATCTCCATTTTTTGGCCTTTCTCTGCCAATTTAACTAATGTCTTTTTTTAGTAATTAAAATCTACTATCCTTGTTGTTTTATGAGTGTCATTAGTTGCTGTTCTCACTTTTTAAAATATTTCCCCCTTTCATTCACTTAGGAAACTCCTATTCATCCTTTAAAACCCAAATGCAGTGAAACCGATTTTCTCTCTCACTCAAATCACTTTCTCCTCAAAACTGTAATTTTACCTCTGTGTAGCTCAATTGTTTGTTATACTCTAATGACAACAGATTCTTAAATATACTCATCTTTGTATCTTAATATCCGATAATATGACTGACATTTAACAAACGCTAAACATACTTGACACTTGAATTGATTGAATTGAATTAAACTGAATCAATCACTCTCAAGAACACTAACAATTGTTAGGGTTTCCTGCATCAAGAGTACAAATCACGCTGAATTTTCATAATACTGCTAGTTTTGATTGAGGCACAGCAAACAAGTTTACAACAGATTTCCCCTGTGAAAAGAATAACTTCAGTAAAAGATAACAAATACACTCAGAAGTCCATAAAGGAGGCAGGGTAGTCTAGGGGATTCTGTTCTCATCCAAAGTCTTGCTGAGATTTGATTCAGAGGGGAAAGGTTGATTTTTCTAGCTTAAGTTATACGAGGCATGGAACAAATGTCAAAAGCAGGACATAGACTTAGATTCTTCACTGTCACACCAGTAAAGTTACCATCCTTCCATCTCCTTGAGAACAAACAAGAAAGCCTGCTGTGGACCGTGAACAAAACAACAACTGTGAATTTACACAGCTCCTTCAACTTCTAAGCTGTGTACTGAGAGTGAATTAGAGGTCTCCTCCAGATAGCATTGCAAATGAGCGTTATTTTATTTTCACCAAGCCTTTCAGGTGATACATGCGACAAAATCAGCAAAGTCAGTACTCACTGTGGCAGACAAAGTAACTATTATGTATCTGTCCTAAAAGTTCCTGTGATGTTCTGGCTAGTTTTGCTTAAGTACTATTTATAATATTTATGAGAAAGGAGGACAAAAATGAACCTGATGCTTTTGTGGAGAAGGAATTCCCTGGCTGAGCAGAAAAGCCTGCCAAAGTTTTGGTGTTTCTTGTTTGTTTGAAACAAGACTGAAGGACCATATAATGCAAGATGAAGCCATTAACAGTTAAAAGGGAGAGGACACACTAAAGAGACTCAGCCAGGGCCCTGGTAAATTATCAAAAATTGTGGGCTTTCTTAGTGAGAGTCTAGGATTTGAGAAATTCATGAGGAGAAAAGGCGGAGGTCCCTGGGCACCTGAAAATGAGAATTGCTGCATTGAACTAGGCTGACTTTGGCATGGCATTTTGAAGAAGGCAGTCATATGGAATGTAACGAATAAATAGAGTATATCAGAGCCTGAAAACGCCTCCTGAAAACCTGAGAATAGGCTCCTGTGGGTGAAACGAGGTGAAGCACGGTGCTTGGTACACTATAAACCCTCAGTAACATTGGCTGGTTTTGAATGAAATGAAACCTAACCTGAATCCAGTCCCTACTCGGTAACAGCGGGGAAGATAATGGGTGCCTAGGCAACGTCTAGCAAGTTCTGGGCTAGAGGCGGCTCCCAACTCTTGCGTCACCAGGGGCCACAGAACTGAGTCGGGAAGGGAGAAGGGAGGAATCTGTGCGGAGGGTCATCCGACTGAGTCGGAACCGGACACTCTGGCAGGAAGTAGAAAGCGAAGAAAACGAAACGACCATTGGTGAATTTCAACACCACGTCGTGAATTTCAGATAATTTTCCACTTGTTTATTAAGGTGGAAAACTCGGATTCCAACGATGAAGGAGATGGAGTTTCGGCCCAACACATAAGTCAAACGGACCGATTGGTTCGGGAAGAAGATTTCTCCAGGTTCGTAAATAATCTGAGTGAAGAAGATTACGAACTTATGAGAGACAACAATCTTCTAGGCATTCCAGGTGAAAGTACGGAAGAAGAGTTGCTGAGAAGACTTCAGCTAATTAAAGAAAACGCCCCACAAGACTCAGATGAAAATACAGGTATATTCTGCTTTTGGAGGGAATTGGATGGGATGAATAAGGAACTTCATAATAGGAAATAGTAACTTCATAATAGTAAATAGTAAATTATACAGAAGTGACTTACATTAATTTGGTAAGTAACTTCTCATAAAAAGAACTGGCATTTACTTGATTTTTGGTGAGCATGTCAAGGTATGTTTGTTTGTTTTCCTGATTCACACTTGGGTTGTTTTAATTGGGAAACAGTGCAAACTAGCCTATTTGTATTTTTCTTGGTTTTCTACCTCAACTGAAAGTCCCTCCTACTTCCTGAATTATTTTTTCTACATAGACATGTAAAAAAAGCAAACAGAAATATTCTCCACTGGGGACAATTGTGCTCTCTTCAACACCTGGGGACATTTGACAATGGCTAGAGATATGTTTGGTTGTCACAGGGGAGGCATGGGTGTTACTAGCATCTAGTGGGCAGAGGCCAGGGATGCTGCCAAAGATCCCACAATGCACAGGATAGCTCCCCAAAACAAAGAATTGTCCAGCACCAAAATGTCAGTAGAGCTAAGGCTGAGAAACCCTGCTCGGACCTCAGGTCTGGTGTCCTCCCTCCCAGTGTGAAGTAGAGGATTTTGCTGTCTAATGAAGAGGATACTATAATACTTTGGCTCTTGAATATGGTCTTATATGTACCATGCTAGGTTCAGTCTATTCATTTGATCTGACCTTCAATTTAATGTCAATTAAAAATCTTGGTAACATTAAGAAGTATTCAAAATGCAAACACTTTTAAACCTATAAAACTTGTTTATGTTTGGGCAATAACCTTATATTTTAAAACAGCTTATCTATTATCAAAAGCACATAAGTGAAGAGCCTACAAGTAGTCATGTTGGAGACTAATGAAAATTAGACAATAATGTAAATTGAACTAAACTACTAGCATTGCACCTTAACTGGTGTTTACCTTGTTTAATTGCATTAGTGTTTTGACAGTGGACTGAAAAAAAAGTCTCTTGACATTCCTCCGACAGTGGTACACAGGGCTGTGTATATGATGAAATACTGAAACATAGACTTCCTCCGGATTCCCTTTTTAAAAAATTCTCTAAGTTTATCTAGGATTAGCTCACTCTTTTTGGATGGAATCGAAACTTTTCTACCTTTACTTATAAATCTACACAGTGCAGTTTATAAAATATTAACTCTATAAATGTGAAATCAATTGAAAACACCTGAGTATTTAAGTTCTCATTTTTTGTTTGTTTTTGAAACAAAGTTTCAGAGTGCTATTTTATGATGGTTCTAATTTTGGTGGTTCTTTTATACACCCTCCCCATTTTTTTTTGTGAACAGACAGAGGAGACTCTTCAGATGACGTGTCTAGTGGTGACTCTCTAATAGACTGGCTTAACTGTTCTGGACAAACTGAAAATATGACAAGTGGACAAAGAGAAAACCAATCTTGGAGAGAAGAGAGCCAAATTAATCTTAAAAGTGATCAGTTCATATTCAGTTTAGAATTAAATGCTAACCTTGATAATGGGAGTCCAAATACAGAGAATGAATATGTAGCATCTGCAAGACTTCCCAGAAGAGAAAATATGGAAGACAGCCAAAGGCAAGTGGAAAGTCCACAATCTGAATCAATATTTACAAGACCATCTATGTCTGAACAAGATACAACTGAAACATTAATGGAATTCCCACCTACCACAAGTCAGAGAAGAGCAAGAAGTAGGAGCCCAGAGTATCGGAGAACCAGAGCAAGAATTGAAAGTTGGTCGCCTCCACGTTCACTTAGGGAAATTGTACAAAGACTTAATCATAGTATAACCTCTCAGAATTTTGAGCAGCCTCTGCTAAGTGAGAATGCGAGATTTTCTAGAACTGAGCACCAAGAAATATTGACACAGCAAATGACTGGATTTGAGTTGCAAAATAGCGGTCTTATTGAAACTTCTAGAACAAGGAATGCCGTTCATGGAGAAAATTCTCCAGATACAACCAGCAGTGGTGAATCTTGGGGAATGAGGGAAATATATCCAACCATACCCTTCAATCTTGAAGTAGGACAAGTTCATTCTGGAGCATATTCTCAGAGAGACAGCAGAGCTAGTAGAACTCAGTTAACATCTGAAACAGCAAACAACACTGTCACTTCTGAAAGTGAACGAGGACTGAGGCATATGTATTCACATTCTGAGCAGGCAGGTGTGAGAGCTTATGTCAATACCATTAGAAATCCCGTTTGCAGAACGTTAAATACTAGCTTAAATGATACAACATCTGTTCCAATTCAGAGCACGTTAAGGCAGACAATGACAGAATTTAGTAACTCAAATAACCTTATGGACAGTGACAGTAATTTAGAGCATAGTGTCTCACCTCCAAGTCAAAACATGGAATGGCTAGAGTCACCTAACGGTAGTAGTAGTGGTACATTTGGTTCTGATTCAAATGCTAGCTATGATACCCATTCAAGTTCCACACTGAGTTGGCATTCAAGCCCCAATTGTACGTCTAGTTCCAGTTCTAGTCCTATTTCTGGTTCCAGCTCAAGTGATGAAAATTCAGGAATTAGATCACGGATGTTTGAAGGCATTGAAGAAACAAACTTATCATCAGAGACCAGCCAAGGGGGTATACAAATTAGCCTAATAATATCTGATGAAAGTGACTCTGGGTCCTCCCATAATCTGCAAACTACAGGACTCACCAAAGCACAGATTGACAGCTTGGCTGTAAGATCTTTTGGTGAAAATGATGCACTAAAAGCCTGTAGCATTTGCCTTACAGAGTACACAGAAAACAGCAAGCTTCGCATACTACCTTGCTCCCATGAATATCACATTCACTGCATTGATCGCTGGCTGTCTGAGAACTCTACGTGTCCGATTTGTCGTAGGCAAGTAGTGGATTCCAATGAGAGTGAAAATCCTGATCGATGAATTCTCAGCTATATAAAGTGTTATAGGGCTTCCCTGGTGGCGCAGGGCTTGAGAGTCGGCCTGCCGACGCAGGGGACTGACAATAAAAATTAATTTCACACCATAGCAGTTCACTGAATTTCAATAAAAACTTAGCATGTGCACTGGGTTGGGATGTTCCTGATTCCATGGGAGAAATGTCTTAATATGATATAATGAATCTAGATAGATCCTAGTAGTATTATCTCGTCATGTAAATCCCAGACATCTCTTAGCCCTGTTCAATCCTGGTTGTGCATGCAAAGAAACAGAAACCCAACCAAATATCAATAATTAAGAAGCCATTTAAGACTACATTAGAGTCATTCACATAAAGAAGTCATGTTACATTCCTAGAATGCCATAAAAAGCTTTGAAACCCTTCTCTTCCTATCTCTCTCCACAGCAGTTTATCCCACCTCCCTAACACTGCCTTAACGTTTCTCCTATTCCCCACTACCAATGTATCAGTCAGTTCTAGCTAAAAACTGATGGCACACTTTAAAAGAGTGATGGAATAGCATTTAATGAAGAGACTAAAGTGTGTAAAGAATGAAGGGAAACCAAGAGATGATGAAGTACCCTGAGGCTAGCAGCTGTGAGAAACCAGTATTATAACCACTAGGTTTGAAGGGGCATAGAGAGATAGCAGTTCCTGCAACCCAGAATGTCTTCGAGTTATAGGAGAAGCCCACCCAACAAGAGATGTAACCTTAGAAAATGGCATCCACTGCCAACCTAAAGTTTGGAAGGGGGCAGATCATGGAAATAAATACCCTTGCCTTCTTTCCTCCTGACTTCTAATCACTTATCAGTAGTTCATATTAACCAAACCCAACCTGAAGACACAGAGAGACTGGTCCATGAAGCTGATAAAGATCAGCCTCCTGGAATCACGAAGCAGGGTTAAGAAGGATGGCGAGTAGATCCGGTAAGCAAATCAGAGACCATCTACCACAACCAGCATTCCCAACTCTCTTCAAACCCAGCCTGTGTATGCTTTCTTGCCTCTTCCGCTTCCGCTTGTTCTCTATTCCACTCTATGACTCAGCTCTTTAACAACCCTCTCTATTTTCTTTCATTTACTCAGATCTTGTATTTTTAAAAGTGATAAGATGACAAAGCCTTAGAACTTAATTACCTTTCTCTTAAACATGTCACACTTTGATTTGCTGTGATTGTAAACAACTAAGGATAAAGGCAGTTATAGGTATGTCTTTAATTTTTGCTTCTTCAATATATTCAAGCTTCAATTTCTTTCTATATATGTTTAGTTCATATAATTAATTTTTAAAACAGATTCTGATTTCTTATAAAGGGTTTTATGGTTTATATATGACTCTGAATCCTTGTGTGAATGACCCAAAGTAGCCAATTGCTGCTTGGAGCCTCACAAGCTGCAATATGAAAGCCTTAAAGGTAAAACTTGGCTTCAAGAAACATGTCTACATAGTTCAATTCTAATTGTCCCCAGTAAAACCATCACCCAAAACCCCGAGTATTTGAAATCAAAATTTAGGTCATGCTTCCTTCCAACCTAAACATAGTGAAGGATTTTTCTCCTAATTCAGCCTGAAGACTATTTTTGGGGGGTTGTATTGGCCAGTCCAGAAAATTTTGCTTAAATTTTTCAATCCTGGTATAGGTGAGAGTACATTGTATTATAACCTAAAGCAATAATCAGAAATTTTGTGCAATGTGCAGCCTATACAAATGTAGGCAGTGTTAAGTATACACCTTCTCTAAAAAGTTAAAGTGAGAAACATCACTGACCTTTCTTTTCTCTGTGAATTGCTGGCAGCCACAGTATTTGCACATAACTACAAAATATTAATGGGGAGTGGTGGTGAAGTTTTTGGAAACATCTTTGAGGTAGCATATTTTTCACACAGAAGATATCTGCATGGCCAGAAATGAAGGCTTGGATCAAACCTCTGAAATTTACATTAACTTCTGAAAGTTGTTTGAATAGTCTGATTTTTAGGAAGTATTTTTGATATCAGATATACTTCATTTAAAGTGAGTAGAATAATTATAACAGTACTTGGCTTTCATGCTATCCTAACAGATTAAAACCTTCCAAAGGATGATAATTGCTTAATTAATGCTTCAGTACATTCACATGCACCTTCTGTGGTCGACAGAATTCTAAGATGATGCCCAATGATCTTTGTAGGAGCCCCTCCCCTTGAGTATGAGACCTGTGAATGTGATGGAATATCATTCCCATTATTAGATTATGTTATATAGCACAGTTGATTGGGAGCTTATCCAGAGTGAGCCTGACCTAATCAGGTGAGCACTTAAAAGGCACAGAGAGGACTTCTAATCCAGATAAGATGGTTTATACTTCCCTCTCCCTGCTCCCCCTTTATACGCACAACTATATATCCTGGAAATAATATGAGACAACCAAAGGAGATCTCTGAAAGGTCTAGAGAAGGTGAATTGCCTAGGGACCCTCAGAATGGATGAACAGCCTCATGGCAGGGCACCTTATGACCCTCTACCAACAAAAAAATGTGATCCAGGCCCAGCATTTCCTAACTCCCAACTTAGTTACAGGAAATGGCTCAAAGAGGCTCTTCCTCCATCACATCAAATGGGAATCCCCCAAACACCAGGCGAGCCTTGCAGAACCTGCAAGGACGAACAATTGGAAGCCCTGATGACACTAAGTGACCAGGGAAAGTGCTTTCCTTCCCCACTGGGCCTGAGATCCCCCTTCACCACCCAGACACATCAGTGGCTAAGGGTCCCAGCAAAAGTGCTCCTACCACAAAAAGCTCCCACCTGGACAATGCTCTCCTCAGATGGGCCTGAGACTCCTCTCCCCTCCCCAGAAACATCAGGCAACTTGCTGGTACCGGCAACGGAGATCCCTCCACAGAAAGCTCTCAACCTGGTAAGCACCCTCCACTCCTTACAGTCCAGGGAGACCCTGTCACAAGTGCCTGGCCCAGGAAGGACTCTTCATCATGTGTTCCAGAGATTCCCTTCCCTCACCAGACGCACCAAGTGCCGTATCCTGGGGAAGATACTTCAGACCCCATAAGCAGCATGAGAAGGGACCAGAGGTAACCCCACCTGCACAAGAGAAACAGACCAAAAGAGTACCACAAAGGGTCAGAAAATTAGGTTATCATGGAACCACCATCCATAAAAGTACAGGAAATGTGTGCCAAACCTATAAAGAGTGAATGCCTGCTAAAAATTAAAAAAAAACAAAACACTTTAAATAGGGACCAAAGTATCCTAACATAATAGCCAAAATGTCCAAAAGACAATAAAATATCACTACTTATACCAAGAACCAGATACATGACAGCTTGAATAAGATGTGACAGATGATGCCAACAGAGATGAATTAGATGTTAGAATTATCTGACAAGGGTTTAAAAATGCTGATTTCAGACCTTTAAGACCTTGAACACAGAACCTAGTCACTCCATGCCAGTATCCCAACCTGTAGAACTGTGAGCTAATAAAGGGATGCTGTTTTATGCCATTACATTTGTACTAATTTCTTATGCAGCAACAGACAACTAATACAACTTCTCATCTAGGATCCATCCTGTACCTAGAAAATGATTATAATGAGTCCTAGACAAGTAAATGGCTTAATGTCTTGGTTCTAGGCCCACTATAACATTATATTCTACCATTTTTCCCAAAAATGGAATCCCTAATTCCTGCTACTGAAGCTGCTAGAAGACAGTATCCTTCCTGTTTGAACAACCACCAATATTTTATCGCTCTAACTTTACTTCACATCACCCTATCTCATTCTACCAGTGTATGCTGCTTATATCATAAACCCAATTTAACACTCTGACTTTGAAACTATAGAGCCACTTATTTTGCTCTCAAAGCGATTGCTGAGTATTATATTGCTCTTCCAAATCATATTCCTCTCTGTCTGCCCTGACAAATCAGAAATGGAGAAGATTTGTACCTGAATCTTCTGAGCTCAACATGATACGTTTTTTACATTACAGAATATCAGTTTAAATACACAGCATCACTGTGGTTGTGAGCATAAATATTTCCATCTTAAGAATTTTCTCTGTATTTTCTTGGTAGTTTTTAAAACATTTGTTTATTTTGGCCTAATTCCAAAAAAAAACCCTTATCTGAATAACAAATTCTTTTTGAAAGTAGTTATAGCCTGTGGATAAGTTTTTGATAGCAATATAAAGTCTATCTTTTTTGGTTAACCATGAAAATAAGTTGTGCTCTCAATATTCCATGAAGAATTAAGTATAAAGATTCTTTTGTAAATGCAAACAAGCCTGAGCATCGAACAACATGAACATCAAAACACTGCATGTACTGGAAAGTTCACAAAGAAATGTGACGTTTCTGTTAAGTAATATTACTTGTTATCCATATACAATACTTTGAGATCTTCAGTATCTTCTTTACTACAATTAACCAAACATTTCATGTCTTTTCATTATTTGAGAGGTGAATGTATACTCCCTTCAATGAGAAGTTCCTGGTATGAGAATTTCGACTGGAAATCTGAACTGCATTTCATTTCTGTGACTTCATTTAAGATTTGAAAATTCTTTACAATCCTAACTCAGGCTTTTTCACTATGAAATAAGAGGCTCTCCTTTGTGTGATATTCAAAACTCTCCATTTTTAAGCATCAAGCCAGCATCTTTAACATCACTGCAAAAATGTGGAGATTTGGAAAAGCATGTTGGGGAAAATCCTTTTTCTCTCATCCACCATTCGTAGAGGACAGACACTAATTATAAGCCAATTCTGGGCTCTGGGTTCTCCATTCTCACATCACTAGTCACAACACAGTTATCTACCACCCCTGGCCTTGTCATCTTCTATTCTGGAAGTGTATTTTTTTTTTCTTTAGTAGCACTTGTGACTATCTAAAACATTTTTTATTTATCTTGTGCTTGTTTTCTTCCCCATTCCTATCCCAAAATAGAAGCTCCAAAAGATCTTTCTTTTTTTTTTAAATTACTACTACATTTCTAAAAACTAGAACAGTTACTGGCATACACACACACATACACTCACACACACACACACACACTGCTTCAGAATTTTTGGCCACTGTGAGCATCCCAGACTTATTTTTCACCCTTTATTCTCCAAAGAAAACCTATTTTAATACTGTTACCTACCATCCAGGATTTGATGTATTTCAACCTAGATCTCTCTCACTTACTTAACATATTTGTATAGGGTTTCTTGCCTATTAAGTTATAATATCTGCCAACCCTTTTCTAAATCACTATTTCAGGCGTTCAACACTGACCAAGAATGTGCCATGCCCAATGCTGGGTGCTAGGGTTATAGTTACGAAGTACAGCACTTATCATGAAGAAATGTATTACATTTTAAAGAAGGCAGATGAATAAACATACAGTAACACTCTAGGTCAGGGATGCCCTGACACAGATTCAGATACAGGATAAAATGGAATGATCTAGGAGGAGAAATCTACACTAATAATTCAAACCTCCTTAAAGTTGGGTTATATCTGAGTTGTATCTTACAGGACAAGTAGCAATTAGTCAATGAAATGAAGTCATTAATTTTATTCTAAGCAAAATAAACACTGCATGCAACAGTAAAGATGCATTGAAAATTTAGGGCTCAGTAAACAGTAAGTATGAATCATCATGCTCTGGGGTAGAAGAGGAAGAGATGTAAGTACATTAGCAAGAAATGAAGAGATGAGGCCAAAGAGGTAACAAGTGGTATTGTGTAACAGGCTGAAGAGTAGAACTAGATCTTCTAAGCAATGCACAGTCAACACGATTTTTCTTTTCCTTATTTTAAAATTTTTTTATTAGTTTCTGCTTTATAACAAAGTGAATCAGTCATACATATACATCCATTCCCACATCCCTTCCCTCATGCATCTCCCTCCCTCCCACCCTCCCCATCCCACCCCTCCAGGCAGTCACAAAGCACCGAGCTGATCTCCCCATGCTCTGCGGCTGCTTCCCACTATCTATCTACCTCACGTTTTGTAGTGTATATATGTCCATGCCTCTCTTTCGCTTTGTCACAGCTTACCCTTCCCCCTCCCCATATCCTCAAGTCCATTCTCAAGTAGGTCTGTGTCTTTATTCCCGTTTTACCCCTAGGTTCTTCATGACATTTTTTTTTAATTCCATATATATGTGTTAGCATACGGTATTTGTCTTTCTCTTTCTGACTTACTTCACTCTGTATGACAGACTCTAGGTCTATCCACCTCATTACAAATAGCTCAGTTTCGTTTCTTTTTATGGCTGAGTACTATTCCATTGTATATATGTGCCACATCTTCTTTATCCATTCATCCGATGATGGACACTTAGGTTGTTTCCAGCTCTGGGCTATTGTGAATAGAGCTGCAATGAACATTTTGGTACATGTCTCTTTTTGAATTATGGTTTTCTCAGGGTATATGCCTAGTAGTGGGATTGCTGGGTCATATGGTAGTTCTATTTTTAGTTTTTTAAGGAACCTCCATACTGTTCTCCATAGTGGCTGTACCAATTCACATTCCCACCAGCAGTGCAAGAGTGTTCCCTTTTCTCCACACCCTCTCCAGCATTTATTGTTTCTAGATTTCTTGATGATGGCCATTCTGACTGGTGTGAGATGATATCTCATTGTAGTTTTGATTTGCATTTCTCTAATAATTAATGATGTTGAGCAGTCTTTCATGTGTTTGTTGGCAGTCTGTATATCTTCTTTGGAGAAATGCCTATTTAAGTCTTCTGCCCATTTTTGGATTGGATTGTTTGTTTTTTTGCTATTGAGCTGCATGAGCTGCTTATAAATTTTGGAGATTAATCCTTTGTCAGTTGCTTCATTTGCAAATATTTTCTCCCATTCTGAGGGCTGTCTTTTGGTCTTCTTTATGGTTTCCTTTGCTGTGCAAAAGCTTTTAAGTTTCATTAGGTCCCATTTGTTTATCTTTGTTTTTATTTCCATTTCTCTAGGAGGTGGGTCCAAAAGGATCTTGTTGTGATTTATGTCATAGAGTGTTCTGCCTATGTTTTCCTCTAAGAGTTTGATAGTTTCTGGCCTTACATTTAAGTCTTTAATCCATTTTGAGCTTATTTTTGTGTATGGTGTTAGGGAATGATCTAATCTCATACTTTTACACGTCCCTGTCCAGTTTTCCCAGCACCACTTACTGAAGAGGCTGTCCTTTCTCCACTGTACATTCCTGCCTCCTTTATCAAAGATAAGTTGACCATATTGCATGGGTTTATCTCTGGGCTTTCTATCCTGTTCCATTGATCTATCTTTCTGTTTTTATGCCAGTACCACACTGTCTTGATTACTGTAGCTTTGTAGTCTAGTCTGAAGTCAGGGAGCCTGATTCCTCCAGCTCCATTTTTCGTTCTCAAGATTGCTTTGGCTATTTGGGGTCTTTTGTTTTTCCAAACAAATTTTGAAACTTTTTGTTCTAATTCTCTGAAAAATGCCAGTGGTAGTTTGATAGGGATTGCATTGAATCTGTAGATTGCTTTGGGTAGTAGAGTCATTTTCACAATGTTGATTCTTCCAATCCAGGAGCATGGTATATCTCTCCATCTATTTGTATCATGTTTAATTTCTTTCATCAGTGTCTTATAATTTTCTGCATACAGGTCTTTTGTCTCCTTAGGTAGGTTTATTCCTAGATATTTTATTCTTTTTGTTGCAGTGGTAAATGGGAGTGTTTTCTTGATTTCATTTTCAGATGTTTCATCATTAGTGTACAGGAATGCCAGAGATTTCTGTGCATTAATTTTGTATCCTGCTACTTTACCAAATTCATTGATTAGCTCTAGTAGTTTTCTGGTAGCATCTTTAGGATTCTCTATATATAGTATCATGTCATCTGCAAACAGTGACAGCTTTACTTCTTCTTTTCCAATTTGGATTCCTTTTATTTCCTTTTCTTCTCTGATTGCTGTGGCTAGAACTTCCAAAACTAGGTTGAATAAGAGTGGTGAGAGTGGGCAGCCTTGTCTTGTTCCTGATCTTAGTGGAAATGGTTTCAGTTTTTCACCATTGAGGACAATGTTGGCTGTGGGCTTGTCATATATGGCCTTTATTATGTTGAGGAAAGTTCCCTCTATGCCTACTTTCTGCACGGTTTTTATCATAAATGGGTGTTGAATTTTGTCGAAAGCTTTCTCTGCATCTATTCAGATGATCATATGGTTTTTCTCCTTCAACTTGTTAATATGGTGTATCACATTGATTGATTTGCGTATATTGAAGAATCCTTGCATTCCTGGAATAAACCCCACTTGATCATGGTGTATGATCCTTTTAATGTGCTGTTGGATTCTGTTTGCTAGTATTTTGTTGAGGATTTTTGCATCTATGTTCATCAGTGATATTGGCCTGTACTTTTCTTTCTTTGTGACATCCTTGCCTGGTTTTGGTATCAAGGTGATGGTGGCCTCGTAGAATGAGTTTGGGAGTGTTCCTTCCTCTGAAATTGTTTGGAAGAGTTTTAGAAGGATGGGTGTTAGCTCTTCTCTAAATGTTTGATAGAATTCGCCTGTGAAGCCATCTGGTCCTGGGCTTTTGTTTGTTGGAAGATTTTTAATCACAGTTTCAATTTCAGTGCTTGTGATTGTTCTATTCATATTTTCTATTTCTTCCTGAGTCAGTCTTGGCAGGTTGTGCATTTCTAAGAATTTGTCCATTTCTTCCAGGTTGTCCATTTTATTGGCATAGAGTTGCTTGTAGTAATCTCTCATGATCTTTTGTATTTCTGCAGTGTCAGTTGTTACTTCTCCTTTTTCATTTCTAATTCTATTGATTTGAGTCTTCTCCCTTCTTTTCTTGATGAGTCTGGCTAATGGTTTATCAATTTTGTTTATCTTCTCAAAGAACCAGCTTTTAGTTTGGTTGATCTTTGCTATCGTTTCCTTCATTTCTTTTTCATTTTTTTCTGATCTGATCTTTATGATTTCTTTCCTTCTGCTAACTTTGGGATGTTTTTTGTTCTTCTTTCTCTAATTGCTTTAGGTGCAGGGTCAGGTTGTTTACTCGAGATGTTTCCTGTTTCTTAAGGTGGGATTGTATTGCTATAAACTTCCCCCTTAGAACTGCTTTTGCTTCATCCCATAGGTTTTGGGCCGTTGTGTCTCCTTTGTCATTTGTTTCTAGGTATTTTTTAATTTCCTCTTTGATTTCTTCAGTGATCACTTCGTTATTGAGTAGTGTATTGTTTAGCCTCCATGTGTTTGTATTTTTTACAGATCTTTTCCTGTAATTGATGTCTAGTCTCATAGCATTGTGGTCGGAAAAGATACTTGATACAATTTCAATTTTCTTAAATTTACCAAGGCTTGATTTGTGACCCAAGATATGATCTATCCTGGAGAATGTTCAATGAGCACTTGAGAAGAATGTGTATTCTGTTGTTTTGGGATGGAATGTCCTATAAATATCAACTAAGTCCATCTTTTTTAATGTATTATTTAAAGCTTGTGTTTCCTTATTTATTTTCATTTTGGATGATCTGTCCATTGGTGAAAGTGGGGTGTTAAAGTCTCCTACTATGATTGTGTTACTGTCGATTTCCCCTTTTATAGCTGTTAGTATTTGCCTTATGTATTGAGGTGCTCCTATGTTGGGTGCATAAATATTTACAATTGTTATATCTTCTTCTTGGATTGATCCCTTTATCGTTATGTAGTGTCCTTCTTTGTCTCTTCTAATAGTCTTTATTTTAAAGTCTATTTTGTCTGATATAAGAATTGCTACTCCAGCTTTCTTTTGATTTCCATTTGCATGGAATACCTTCTTCCATCCCCTTACTTTCAATCTGTATGTGTCTCTAGGTCTGAAGTGGGTCTCTTGTAGACAGCATATATATGGGTCTTGTTTTTGTATCCATTCAGCCACTCTGTGTCTTTTGGTGGGAGCATTTAGTCCATTTACACTTAAGGTAATTATTGATATGTATGTTCCTATTCCCATTTCCTTAATTGCTTTGGGTTCGTTATTGTAGGTATATTCCTTCTGCTGTGTTTCTTGCCTAGAGAAGTTCCTTTAGCATTTGTTGTAAAGCTGGTTTGGTGGTGCTGAACTCTCTCAGCTTTTGCTGGTCTGTAAACGTTTTAATTTCTCCATCGAATCTGAATGAGATCCTTGCTGGGTAGAGTAATCTTGGTTGCAGGTTTCTCTCCTTCATCACTTTAATTAGGTCTTGCCACTCCCTTCTGGCTTGTAGAGTTTCTGCTGAGAGATCAGCTGTTAACCTTATGGGGATTCCCTTGTGTGTTATTTGTTGTTTTTCCCTTGCTGCTTTTAATATGATTTCTTTGTGTTTAATTTTTGACAGTTTGATTAATATGTGTCTTGGCGTATTTCCCCTTGGATTTATTCTGTATGGGACTCTCTGTGCCTGCTGGACTTGATTAACTATTTCCTTTCCCATATTAGGGAAGTTTTCAACTATAATCTCTTCAAATATTTTCTCAGTCCCTTTCTTTTTCTCTTCTTCTTCTGGAACCCCTATAATTCAAATGTTGGTGCGTTTAAGGTTGTCCCAGAGGTCTCTGAGACTGTCCTCTGTTCTTTTCATTCTTTTTTCTTTATTTTGCTCTGCAGCAGTTATTTCCACTATTTTATCTTCCACCTCACTTATCCATTCTTCTGCCTCAGTTATTCTGCTATTGATCCCATCTAGAGTATTTTTTCATTTCATTTATTGTGTTTTTAATCAATGCTTGATTCATCTTTGGTTTTTCTAGGTCCTTGTTAACTGTTTCTTGCATTTTGTCTATTCTATTTCCAAGATTATGGATCTTGGAAATAGAATCTTGGATCAGCTTTACTATCATTATTCTGAATTCTTTTTCAGGTAGACTGCCTATTACCTTTTCATTTGTTAGGTCTGGTAGGTTTTTATCTTGCTCCTTCACCTGCTGTGTGTTTTTCTGTTTTCTCATTTTGCTTATGTTACTGTGTTTGGGGTCTCCTTTTTGCAGGCTGCAGATTCGTAGTTCCCGTTGTTTTTGGTGTCTGTCCCCAGTGGCTAAGGTTGTTTCAGTACGTTGTGTAGGCTTCCTGGTTGGGGGGACTAATGCCTGTGTTCTGGTGGTTGAGGCTCGATCTTGTCTTTCTGGTGGACAGGTCCACGTCTGGTGGTGTGTTTTGGGGTGCCTATGGCCTTATTATGTTTTTAGGTAGCCTCTCTGCTAATGGGTGGGGTTGTGTTCCTGCCTTGCTAGTTGCTTGGCATAGGGTGACCAGCACTGTAGATTGCTGGTCATTGACTGAAGCTGGGTGCTGGTGTTGAGATGGAGATCTCTGGGAGATTTTCGCTGCTTGATATTATGTGGAGCTGGGAGGTCTCTTGTGGACCCGTGTCCTGACGTTGGCTCTCCCACTTCAGAGGCACAGCACTGACTCCTGGCTGCAGCACTAAGAGCCTTTCATCCACCCGGCTCAGAATAACAGGGAGAAAAAGCAGAAAGAATTAGTAGAAGAAAGAAAGACAGAGGGAAAGAAAGGAAGAAGGGAAGAAAGGAAGGAAGGAAGGAAGAAAGAAAGAAAGGGAGGAAGGAAGGAAGAAAGAATGAAAGAAGGGAAGGAGGGAGGAAGGATGGAAAGAAAGAAAGAAAGAAAGGAGGGATGGAGGGAGGAGTGAAAGCAAAAGGAAGAGTGAATGGAAGAAGGGAGGGAGGGAGGGAGGAAGGAAAGAAAGAAAGAAAGACAGGAGGGAGGGAGGGAGGAAGGAAAGTAAAAGAAAGTGGAAAGAAGGGTGGGAGGCAGGGAGGGAGGAAAGAAAAAGAAAGAAGGAAAGGAGGAGCAGAAGGAGGGAGGGAGGTAGGGAAGGTAGGAAAAAAAGAAAGATCAGGTAAAGTAAAACAGAATAAAGTATGAAATATAGTAGTGTTATTAAAATTAAAAAGTAATTATTGAAAAAAAACGGACAGATAGAACCCTGGGACATATGGTGGAAGCAAAGCTATACAGAGAGAGTCTTACACAGAAGATTACACATACACATTCACAAAAAGAGAGCAGGGGGAAAAATCAAAAATCTTGCTCTCCAAGTCCACCTCCTCAATTTGGGATAATTCATTGTAAAAAGATGAAAAGGGGGGAAAGTCTTAAATCTTGTCCTCAAAGTCCACTTCCTCAATTTGGGATGATTCGCTGTCCATTTATGCACTCCACAGACACAGGGCACATCAAATGGACCGTGGTGCTTTAATCTGCTGCCTCCGAGGCTGCACAGAGAGATTTCCCTGTCTCTTCTCTGCTCTCACAGCTCCCGGGTCTCAGCCTTGGACCTGGCCCCGCCTCTGCGTGTAGGTCGCCGGAGGGCGTCAGTTCTTTGCTCAGACAGGACGGGTTTAAAGAAGCCGCTGATTCAGGGGCTCTGGCTCACTCAGGCAGAGGGGAGGGAAGGGCGCGCAGTGTGGGGCGGGCCTGCGGCGGCAGAGGCCGGCGTGACATTGCAGCAGCCCGAGGCGCTCCGTGCGCTTTCCCAGAATAGCCGTCCCCGGGTCCCGGGACCCCGGCAGTGGCGGGGTGCAAGGCCCCCCGGAAGGCGGGGCGGACAGTGACCCGCGCTCGCACACAGGCCCTGCGGCGGCGGCATCAGCAGCCCCAGCGTCCCACGCCCATCTCCGAGGTCTGCGCCTGTCTCCTGCGCTTCCCCAAGCAGCCCTCTTAATGCCTTCTCCTGGCGCACCAGGAAACAAAAGGGAAAAAAGTCTCTTGCCTCTTCAGCAGCTCCAGACCCTTTCCCCGGACTCCCTCCGGGCTTGTCGTGGTGCACTAACCCCTTCAGGCTCTCTTCCTGCTGCCAGCCCCAGTCCTCTCCCTGCGCTCTGACTGAAAGCCGATACCCGAGCCTCAGCTCCCAGCCCCGCCCGCCCTGGCGGCCAAGCAGACAAGCCTCTCGGGCTGGTGAGTGCCTAAGGGCACCGATCCTCTGTGCCGGAATCTCTCCGCTTTGCCCTCCACACCCCTGTTGCTGTGCTCTCCTCCGCTACTCCGAAGCTTTCCCCGTCCGCCACCTGCAGTCTCCGCCCGCAAAGGGGCTTGTAGTGTGTGGAAACCTTCCCTCCTTCACGGCTCCCTCCCACTGGTGCAGGTCCCGTCCCTATCCTTTTGTCTCTGTTTATTCTTTTTTCTTTTGCCCTACCCAGGTATGTGGGGAGTTTCTTGCCTTTTGGGGGGTCTGAGGTCTTCTGTCAGCGTTCAGTAGGTGTGCTGTAGGAGTTGTTCCACGTGTAGATGAATTTCTGATGTATCTGTGGGGAGGAAGGTGATCTCCGCATCTTACTCTTCCGCCATCTTCCTCCGGGGTCCGATTTTTCTAATAGGAATAAAATTTTTCAATTTTTAGAATGGTCATACTAGCAGGGATATGAACAGTTTGTCAAAATTTAGATTGTCCCACTTATGGTGTTATGGCATTAACTGGAAGAAAAAAGTATAAAGTCCTGATATAATGGTGAGACAGTTGAGATATGGATGCATATAGATTCAAGTAGTATTAAAGAAGCACAATAAAATTTGGTGGCAGCTTGGATAATTTAAAGATGACCTTAAGTTTCTGGTTTAGGTGACTGAGTAGATGGTGAGAAGTTCCACTGATATAAGAAATGCAATATAACTTGTTTGTCATAGTAGAGGAATAGATGACAATTCAGCTGGAATCTCTGAGATTTGAGATGTCAGAGTGATATTTTAGTGGCAATGTTCATCTCGCTATCACGGAATATCAAGTATGCTTCTAAAATCAGGATAAAGATGCCAGACTGAAGTCAAAGAAGTATGAGGTATTGCCTGTGAAAGTATGTTCCATGGTAGTAGTGGAGGGAGATGGATGGAATCCTTTGGAACAGGAGCAATTATAAAGAAGACAGACATAATGAAGCTAGCAAAGATAATCAAGACAGAAAAATGAGAGGTGTAAAGATAATCATAAACACAGAGCTCATGGTCTTCATTCATAAATATGAAGAGAAAACAAAATATCTCTAGATGTTAAGAAGAATGTAAACTACTAGGAAAGCAAGGGTTTTGTAATTTTCACTACAATAGTCATAGCACCCAAAAAATACTGCCTTGCCCAAAGTCGATGTTCCATAAATATTTGTTGAGATATTTGAGATAGGCATGACATAAGAGAGAATAAGATAAATATTAAAAATAGCAAAATAAATCCTGGGAGAAATAAGAATAATTCATGGACTAGGAAAGAACCTGAAAGGCTTAGTTTTACCATGAACAGATGGAGACCTGCCACTATTCTAAACACATACAAATGTTGAAAGAATAAGTCTTTGGCAGGAACTGTAACAAACACACTGGCCATTATAGATCACCTGGAAACAGTCTTTACATATCTTTTTTAAAAGGCTCCTTTTTAAAAGAAAGAATTGGTAAGAGGGTGGTTAAATGCCTTTCTGTCAGGCTTTCTGTTTGGAGAAAAAGGTGTAGGTGAAGTAACTCTGCCCCACATAGACTTTCAGTCTACGTCTCCCTCTTGCCATCCTGAGTTACTCAGGAGTTCTGCTGAGCACATATATATCTCAGAAGCTGAAGTCCCCTCCTTGCATATTATAGTAGTGGACTTCCCTTTCTTTCAGATTTCACTGTTATTATGATAGGTTTTTGAGAGGCAAAGGTAATGGCTACGTATGCTTGCAGTCACAAACATCTTGAAGCAGAGCCCATTTTCTTTTGTATTTTGAAATCCAATATAAAGGAATTTAAAAATTCAGCAAGAGGGAAAAGGTTTCAGAGTATTTGGACTTGAAAGAGTATATACCCATAACTTCATTTTTGCAAGAAAATTAGCTTCTTGAAATCTTATGCAATTGCTGCCATGGTCATTGTATTAATTTTAAGTTGTAATTTTAGAGAACACTTACAAATTAGTTTAAAGGCTAGAAAGGAATTTATTGACTCACAATACAACAAATTTGAAAGTGCTGATACTTTCAGACACAGGTAAGTGTGGGGGCCCAAAGAATATAAATAGAAAATGTTTCTCTGACTTGGATATTCTTCCCTCTGCAGTTTGTTTTGTTTGTTTTGTTTTGTTTTGTTTTGTATTATTTTGGGGAAACCTTTCTCCAAGGGGTGGCAAGAAAAATGACCAAACACAACTCTATTTTTGTATATTACCAATTTACTGAACCCAAGCAAAGAGACAGCCTTTGTACAAAAGACTGACTCAGCTTGGGATTTCTGTTAAAACCTCAAGTTCAGGGAATTCTAACTGGCCAGGTCTTGGTCACATGCCCAGCACGAGAATATGGAGGTGGGATCTCCAAGCCAAACCAGATGGAAATGTGGACAAATTCACCAAAAGTAGCAATGAAGGTCTTCTAAGGGTTCTCGTTTGTTTTTTACACTCTTCTGGAATCAATTCTGGTGGTATATATTTTACTAGGAAATAATCAATTTCATCCAGGTTTTAGATTTTTACAGCATATTTATGTTCCATGCATCATCATAAATTTAATATATTTCCGTTTGTGTTATTTTTCTTTCTGTTCCTATACTTTATACCTTGGCTTTCTCCCTTTTTCCTTGATCAGAATATCAAATGACATTCAATAAACTCTACATTAAGGTTTGGTTGGACAAGTAGAACCACTAGAAGGACTTTATTATAGAGATTAAACCTTACATGATAGTGGGGCTTTGTTAAGCAGTCTATGTAAATCCACTGCCCCTGCCTCTTGGTACCAGTCTTGAAGTCAGTAGGGCTGGCAGTCAGGAATGAGAGATGATCTGAAGTTAGGAGATCAAGGATAAGCTGGAACCTTCAAAGATAAGCTATAATCCAACCAGAAAAAATGAACTGAACACCATATTAAAAGGATTATACATCATGACCAAGTGGGATTTATGTGTAAAATGGTTCAACAGACAAAAATCAATCAATGTGTTACACCACATTAACAGAATGAAGGACAGAAAAACCACATGATCATCTCAATTGATGCAGAAAAAGGCAGAAAAAGTATGTTCATTGGAGTTCAAAGCTCCATAGAAAGTTTAAATAACAAATTTGATACAAGTGAATTTGAATTTTATAAGTTGAAAATAAGCCAGAAAAAAATGATGAGATTAAATGAAAATGTGAATGATAAAGGAATAAAGGATAAAACGGAAGACCCACATTCATCTAATAATATTTTTAGAAGGTGAGATTAGAGTGAATTTAACAAGTATTTGAAGAAATAGTACTTCTCAGAGATTAAGTTAGAAATAAATCCTCAGATAAAAGAAGTGCATGGAGTCACCAGTAAAAGAAATGAAAACAAATATATGACTATATCCTGTATCGTATACCTCACCTCAGCCTGATCCTTCCTTTGTTCCACATTAAAAGAATGTGCAACACTGGCAGACTACTTATATATACAATCTGACAGTGTCTCACTGTGTTCATGATTGCAACAAATCTATCCTCCACCTCTCTCCTTACTCCAGCAGGTGAGAATATTCCTAAAGCAACCCTTTCAGTTCTCCCACAGGCTAAACCCATGGATGAATTCTTTCTCCTTTCTTCACATTCCCTCCCCATAATTTTGAGATCCAGTTTACAGAACTTCCAGAGGTCAAATCCCAGCTTGATCATGCATTCTCATATTGAATCGCCAGCCTTCCCTGCTTCACTGCTTTTGCCCTGCAATCCGGTTCACTTGCATTGTACTCTCTAATTAAATAATATCACATAAACTCTTGGCCTGAGGCTCTGCTTTCTGGGGAACCAAGGCTAAAAAACAGCTGGTAAACCACATCACATAATGGCAAAGAGGAAAGTCTACAAAGCAACTTGGAAGAAAGAAAGAATATCAAATAAAAAGAGCAAGTAGACTAGTAGCAATCTTCTCATCAGTAACAATAGATGCCAGAAGATAACTGAAAGCACTATCCTTAAAGTACTAATGGAAAAATCACTCTTAACCTAGAATAGAACATTTAACTAACCATATTAAAAAATGAAAGAGATGACATTTTCGGACAAAGACAGAAATTTCTACCTATAGATCTTCAATACTAAAACTTCCAAGGAATAGGTTTCTTACTGAAGGGAATTAAACTCACTGTGAAGAAGTGGGATTAAGGAACAAACTGAGCAAAGAAAGTGATATACAGGTAGATAAATCCAAGAAGTTTAACTGTTAAACACTGTGTAATTGTGTGACTAATTTGGGGGCCAAGTCAAAAATAAAGTGCAGGGGCTTCCCTGGTGGCGCAGTGGTTGAGAGTATGCCTGCCGATGCAGGGGACATGGGTTCATGCCCCGGTCTGGGAAGATCCCACATGCCACGGAGCAGCTGGGCCCATGAGCCAAAATTACTGAGCCTGCGCGTCTGGAGCCTGTGCTCCGCAACAAGAGAGGCCGTGATAGTGAGAGGCCCACGCACCGCGATGAAGAGTGGCCCCTGCTCTCCATAACTGGAGAAAGCCCTTGCACAGAAACGAAGACCCAACACAGCAAAAAAATAAATAAATAAATAAAGCAAAACTGTCAACAAGTAAAAATAAACACTAAAAAATAAAAAATAAAATAAAATAAAGTGCAAATCAATGGAATATTACTCAGCCATAAAAAGAAACGAAATTGAGTTATTTGTAGTGAGGTGGTTGGACCTAGAGTCTGTCATACAGAGTGAAGTAAGTCGAAAGAGAAAAACAAATACCGTATGCTAACACATGTATATGGAATCTAAGAAAAAATAAAGGTCATGAAGAACCTAGTGGTAAGGTGGGAATAAAGACACAGACCTACTAGAGCATGGACTTGAGGATATGGGGAAGGGGAAGGGTAAACTGTGACAAAGTGAGAGAGTGGCATGGACATATATACACTACCAAACGTAACATAGATAGCTTGTGGGAAGTAGCCACATAGCACAGGGAGATCAGCTAGGTGGTTTGTGACCACTTAGAGGGGTGGCATAGGGAGGGTGGGAGGGAGGGAGATGCAAGAGGGAAGAGATATGGGAACATATGTATATGTATAACTGATTCACTTTGTTATAAAGCAGAAATTAACCCACCATTGTAAAGCAATTATACTCCAATATAGATATTAAAAAAAAGAAATTAGAAACTAAAATAATAATAATAATAAATAAGTACAATTAAAATAGAGATGATAATTACATGGAGATGATATAAAATACAATCAGAACCAATGCTTTGAAACTCATCAATTTTGTTTTCTGTAAGGGTTAGAGCTATTAAATATAAGACTGTGATCACTCAAGTAGGAATGTTAGACCTTTAATTACTAAAAATCTAGAATTAGAATAGATAAACTCCAAATCTGTTGAGGGGAAAAACATAACATTGAATGAAAAATGCAAGTTACAAAAGGAAATATATTATTTATGCAAGTTCAAAATATAAAAGAGTAGAATAGGATTTCTAACTATAAACAAATTCTTGATTTACAAAAATATGGATGCTAGAGTATAGTCAAACTTTAGACAGTGTGTAACTAAGCAGCAAGGAAAATGCCATGGACTTTGAGAGCTCTCATGTGTATCACTAATATTTTATTCTAAAACAAGGTACCAATCAAATAGGGAAAAATCACATCTTGACTCTGAGTTTTGGATATACTAGTGATTCTGTGCTGTTTTATTAAGTTTAAATAGTTGTAAACAGTAAAAGTTAAAAAAAAACTGTAATGGATCAATGTCCTTTACTAAGTCCTGAGTCTTAGATCATGCTTTCTCCTCCTCCTTGGGCCAGTCCTTCTCTCTTCCTCCTTTTCCTTTTATCTCTAGTACATAACCTTGTATATGGAACATAGTAAGTACACATTAAACATGTGTTGACATGAATAATTCACATGAATGAGCTTTGCAAACTAAAGCCATTATCCTAAACATAAACTCCTCACAAAATAGCACAATTGTCTTCCAAGAAGTGAACCACTATAATAAACTCTGTTATGTGCTACAGAGTACCTCAACATTAGTAAATGTGAAAATATGTACCATAATTAGAAAGCTATCTTAAAGAGCATTAAAAACAAAAGAAACAATTAACCAGCATCAGTATATTAGGTAAAAATTGCTTTGTTAGATGTCTTTCCAGAAAAGTGCTAGACTACAGAAAATTGTAGACTGAGGAATTTTCTAAATATGATTCTGACGTGAATCCTGTAGACCTATTTTTGCAAATAAAAGTTTCTGTAGAGAAAGTGACATCATATAACACTGGTGGAACCAAAGCTTTTATGACTAAAGTACTTACTGGTGCACAATTATATATAACTTTGGTGGGAGACTATTAAATATCTAGCATGCGAAGGTAATCTATTAATCTAAGAGTATAATTTTTAAGAGAGGTGAGAGTAGAAGGCCAATTTTTATGATAGCATAAATGCTATCAGAATTGCACTTGCATTACTATTATAAAGTAGGACACTCACTGGTACAGAAAAATAGGTTTCTCAAGTGTGGAAGGTGAAAGAAAGAATAATGGAAATTTTAGCTTTTTGAACATAAAAATGTGAAATATATGCTTTAGCAATGAAAATGAAACTACAAAATAATCGTTTTTATTAAAAATATTTTCTTTCCAGTTACTAGGTCTTGCTAGAATACTTTTAACCAGATCATTTAATTCCCATTTCAATCCATTCTATATACCCGATTTGGTTATGATTTCTAAAAGTAATATGTATTCCCCCCCCACACCGCAATATTGCACACAATATGAAAAAAGAATATTAAGCTTACCGTGAGATTGAGTAAAACCTATCATTATGCAGTGTCCTCATAATGAGATTGCATAGTATAAAAAGAACAAAACAGAATTGAAATAATGTATGAACATCCATATGTTATAGTTAGTTCTACTTGGGTGACACACTATACAATAATTCCGTGAAATGAATTGGAGATAAATATCTCAAGACTTGAAAAAAAAATCCAAATTCACAGACATTAATCTACTCTAGCATTAATTTTACTACTGTTCTTTAAAAATACTGTGAGCCTTTTTTGAAAATCTATTCTAAGTCAAACTCTCTTTCATAGTCAACTATGATTTTTATACATTTATTCTGTGGACTCAAGGAGAGAACTGAATGCTGATATCAAAATGTCCCTTGAGTCCACAGATAGATTCATTGACAATCATCTATATACATAACAAAAAAACATGAGCTGATACTCACTACACGCAACACTTTTGGTATTCGTACTTATAGTGTTTCCTTCAAATTGATGTTCCATAGATTTTTGGTATACAATTATTTATGGAAAAAAAGATGAAATATTAAAATCTATAAAATCACATAAATACACATACAGTTGATAATGTCTATAAGCAGTTAAACCAAATTTTTAATTCATATTTTATTTTTTGCATTTTTGTGAGAAAAGTATCAAACTCAAAGAAAAGTTGAAAGACCAGTATAATGAATAAATATACCAACAATTAATGTACCACAATGCCAGTTTTCTCTCTCTCTCTCACTCTCCAAACACAGACACACACACACACACACACTCACACACACCTATGTCTCTTTTATCAAACAATCTGATATTAGCCTGAGGATATTATACTTCACCTCTAAATACTTCATTATGCCTGTAATGAGGATACAAACCCATATCACCACTACCACACTTATGAAAATTAACATTAATTCAATTCTATCATCCATTATACAAAAGTGGAGGAAAATTTGGGACCCCAAAATATGCCTCTTTGGCATAAGAATTATTTTAGACTGGTTATTTTTTAAAAAAGAGCAGACTCAGGAGAAACTCAGAAAACCAAGTAGAAGTTAGCCTTTTGTAAAGGACATTTACAAGGGGAAATCTCCATTTGTAAGGGTGTCTCCCCCTCTATATCAGAAAAGGAAGGATGACTCTAAATCTCTAGAAACTCTTATCAGTAGAGAGGAAAATGACTTAAATCTGCATAACAAACATATCTTTATTTACTGTGCTTTGCCCGATAACCTCCCATAACTGCCCCCCCACACTAAACATCTTCTTTGTCTTTAGCTGGAGATGGTATCTCAGGTGGTGGCTTGGGCCATTTTGGGGAGATACTCAGTTTTCCTGGGTACCTCCCATGTATATAGGAGGTATACCTGCTATTAAATTCTGTTTGGGGACTTCTCTGGTGGCACAGTGGTTAAGAATCCACCTGCCAATGCAGGGCACATGGGTTCGAGCCCTGGTCCGGGAAGATGCCACATGCTGTGGGGCAACAAAGCCCGTGCACCACAACTACTGAACCTGCACTCTAGAGCCTGCGAGCCACAACTACTGAAGACCGCATATCTAGAGCCCGTGCTCTGCCACAAGAGAAGCCACCACAATGAGAACCCGCGCACTGCAATGAAGAGTATCCCCAACTCACCACAACTAGAGAAAGCCCGCATGCAGCAACAAAGACCCAATGTGGCCAAAAATAAATAAAATAAAATAAATAAATTTATTTTAAAAATTCTCTTTTTATTCCTGTTACTCTGTATTTTATTATAGGAGGATTAAAGGGGAACACATTTTTCTACCCCAAAAGATGTCTCTTTGGCATAAGGATTATTTTGAGCGAAAGATAATCAAAATACATCAGAGGAAAAGCCCTTTAGCTCCTCCTCAACAGCTTAAATTTACATTGGAAAGGGAGCCTGTACCAGGAAAAAAGCTATTACCAGAGAGAACTTTTTACCTAAGAGACTTACTTGCATAACAGGGCAAACTTTATTTTCTAAACATCTCTTCCTTCCTGTGAATGGCCTTCTTTCCCTTTGTACCCCCAAACCCCTACCCCTTTCCTTAGCTCAGAATGTTATATAAGCTTCAATTCCCTGGCTGCCTTTTGGGGCTCTTATTTGTATGGGACTCCCATACATATAAAATTAAATTTGTTTTTCTCCTGTTAATGTCTTAGGTCAATTTGATTATTAGACCAGCCAAAGAACCTAGAAGGGTAGTAGGAAAATATTTCCACTCGAGTTGGCAACCATGAAGCGACCTTCACTGGCTGGACACTGCTCACTCTGGCTGCTGCAGCTGAGAGAACCTGGGACCTCTGACAAAAGCCAAAAGAAGAAATCTCATGTCAGTCTCCCAGATCTCTGCCTGCAGGGTCTGATGGAAGTGAAGGTGGTGAGAGTCCTTTGCTTTTTCTAAATTTAGATTAGCAGGAGAAAATATTTGGGTGAATTCGTTCCTTAGGAACACCTACTCTGGTAAAAATTTGATATGAGTACTCTTGTTTTCTATTGATTCTTTTCCTACTGTTTCTTTTCTTTGTTTATGTCTTTTGTGTCATTTGCCATAAGGATGAAAACCACAGTGTATAACAGAGGCAAAAGTCCTATAAGCTTGTCATTTGAGCCTGCCTCACAGACTGGTGAGTTCACAGTCCTCACCAGACAGGCACTGTGAGTTAATGTGCACATGAGGTAAAGGCTATGACTAATGGAATTTCAGAAGCAAGCCACAAAATTGGTGGGCACAGTCGAGCACTTAAAAGCTGTTAGAGCACTTGCAACCTAACTCCAAGACCCCCAGGTTAGGATAAGTTGGTCATGAATGGGTTAAATTGACTAGGTCACCACCAACCTCAAGAAAATTTCCATGTCATGAGGTACATGGTAAAATACCACAATCCCCAATCCAGTGGCACATGCCTCTTAGCTATCAGTTTGGCTCCAAGAGACCCAAGGCTTAGCTGAAGCCATTCATGTGTACATGAAAAAAAAAAAAAAGAGGTGCAGGAAATTTTCCTTTTGTGTTGTTCTATGCTTAAGAGCTTAGCTTTATGACCAGTGAGAATATCACGTCTAGTCTCCACCACCTGGAAGGTACCTATACTTATGTGCATTTCCAGTTGAAAAGACTGGGATTCCAAGTGCGGTAGCCAGTTGATCAGAATCACTGGTAACAATCTGGGCTTGCAACTGGCATCTCTTTGTCTGACTATGCCAGCTCTCAGGGGAGTCTGTCACAAGGGGCCCTGTGCCATAAGGGGCCTTTGTCACCTCAACCTTCATTGTCTCATTCTAGATATTGTTAGGGCTGCATGTTTGCAGTCTCCTTTGGGACATTTCTTGCATCCATGGTTAAGCCATAAAAAGTCTTATTAGTTTGATTTGATATTGAGATTAATATAAGATCCTACCTGTCAATTGCCAGACAATAGGAGCTTCGAATTCGCTATATTTAAGTGTAATGGCTATTGTTAGGGACTCCCTTAATAAGACGAGAGAACAGAAATTAGACTCAGAACAAAAATAACATCTACACCTGACATAAATTCCCCTTTTTCATCCTCTTATACATTCCTTTACCCCCAACTCCCTGTCCCTGACCCTCCAGATCTTTTGGCTCTCTGGGCCTCTGGTCTAAACCCTACCTCTCAAAATCCAACTCCATCACCTCAGTGAACTCCCTTAGGTCCCCAGATTCCTCCAACTTCCCCCCAAATCCATTAAACATCAAGTTGCCTGTTTTGACTTCCCTTTCTTTACAAGATTTACAGAGAGCACTCTGGCCTAACCTCTAGGCCTGGGGTATACAGATTAGGCATTAAAATACTAAAAGCAAGGAACTGAATTCAGAACAAGTACCAGAGACAGATGGTAGGGATCATTTTTCCATCCCTTATGACCCTTGCCACTTTCCAGGGCTCTGTAAACAGGCTCTGCCAGCTTTAGGCCTTCCTATGCAATGCCTCTGTGGTTGTTTCCAGGACCCACACCACAAAAAATTCATGTACCCTAGACAGCAGCAGATCTTCTAAGTTATAAAGCCTTTTACCTCAACTTTCAGAACATCTTACCAAATTTAGAGAGGAATGGAAAGCTTAGTGGCCATTCACAACCACACTCACAGCAACCTAGATCGACTGTTAAGGGATGTTCTTCCCACCCTTGATTATACTACAGCTATCAGACAAGCCAGGCAGTCCCCTGAGGAACACCTCCCCGCTGCAGAGGAAACAGATGGCCAGAAGTTCTCCCAGGCCCTCCTACAAATGATCGGGAAATGGGTCACCTGGAGGCCAATGTTTAGGGGCTAGTAGAAGCAATAGTACAGGTTTCTCCCTAAGGAGAATTGGTCTGAGGTTGAATTTGGTACTCAGAAAGGTCTTTCTTAAATGCTTTAGACAGACTTTTTGAAGGCATACTGCATTAAACCCTCAAGCTCTAGAAATCTTTTAATTTTCATCTTAGTTGGAAATCTCCCTGATATAAAGAAGCAGGTTTAGTTGGATGGGCACATCAGTCCCTTGATAGGCTGTTAACCAGGTCTTTGGGGAATTGGAAACAACAATGTTTGTCTTACAAACCTCTAAAAAACCAGAAATGTGGCTCTAGAAGCAAATCAAATTCCACCTATTTTACCAATCTCCAAACCTCCCCTATTCATCTCAAAATGCTTGTAGATATTGTTAAAAACCAGGACATTGGAGACAGAACTGTCTTGCACTTAAGAAAAAGAAAAATTTAAATAGTAATTACCCTGGACCTCTGAAAACAGGCAAATATGCCTGAAAAACTCCATCTTGGAGAAAACTTGGATACTTTCTCTGTGATGTAGATTTTCTACCTCCATCTCCTCTATTGACTCAACAGCCATTCCCTAAAATGCAAATCTTAGGGAGATGTTCCTCATCAGAAAAACGGGGAGGGATGGTAATTAGAAATTGGGAAAATAAAAAAATCTTAAATGTCCTCTCCACAAACATTAATAAAAAGCTTTAGCCATCTGAGCAGGTGAACATCACTTATTCCAACTGCCAAAACAAAATTTGGATCCACCTGTTCATTTATAAACTAGTGAGTTTTGTATTACTGTACCTTAATCATAGCTAAAATTTTAAAACTATAGTTATAAGGCCTGTTTGCATCTGTCTGTATGTTTATGTGTGTCTATATATGTACGTGTGTCTATATATGTACATTGTATATGTGTGGTATTTTTCTACCTTAGGATGGTATTGCCAAAATTAATTTGTAAAAGAGCTCTATTTAGTTGGGTTGAAGGTCAAGTACTTGAAAAAATTGGGTCTTCTAAAACTCTCAGAAATATAGAAACTAACCCAAGTGTTAATCTGGGATAATCTTCAGTAAATAAAACCTAGTTTAAGTTTGTTATTTTAATTAAAATGTGTGTTGGTTTAATTACAATAATGAATGTAAACAAATTTTATTCTACCTGAGTTTACTAGAACTGCTCCTATAGAACACCCACTGATCGCTGGCAGAAGACTTCAGACCTCCCAAAAGGCAAGAAACTCCCCACGTACCTGGGTAGGGCAAAAGAGAAAACAGAGACAAAAGAATAGGGACGGGACCTGCACCAGTGGGAGGGAGCCACGAAGGAGGAAAGGTTTCCACACACTAGGAAGCCCCTTCGCGGGCAGAGACTCCGGCTGGCGGAGGGGGAAAGCTTCGGAGCCAGGGAGGAGAGCGCAGCAACAGGGGTGCGGAGGGCTAAGCAGAGAGATTCTCGCACAGTGGACCGGTGCCGACCAGCACTCACCAGCCCGAGAGGCTTGTCTGCTCACCCGCTGGGGCAGGCTGAGGCTGGGAGCTGAGGCTCGGGCTTCAGTCGGATCCCAGGGAGATGACAGGGGTTGGCGGTCTGAACACAGCCTGAAGGGGTTAGTGCACCACGGCTAGCCGGGAGGGAGTCTGGGAAAAAGTCTGGACCTGCGGAAGAGGCAAGAGACTTTTTCTCCCCTCTTTGTTTCCTGGTGCGTGAGGAGAGGGGATTAAGAGCGCTCCTTAAAGGAGCTCCAGAGACGGGCGCGAGCCGCGGCTAAGAGCGCGGACCACAGAGACGGGCATGAGACACTAAGGCTGCTGCTGCAGCCACCAAGAAGCCTGTTTGAAAGCACAGCTCACTATCCACACCTCCCCTCCCAGGAGCCTGTGCAGCCTGCCACTGCCAGGGTCCCGTGATCCAGGAACAACTTCCCCGGGAGAACACACGGCACGCCGCAGGCTGGTGCAACGTCACGCCAGCCTCTGCCGCTGCAGGCTCGCCCTGCACTCCGTAGCGCTCCCTCCCACCGGCCTGAGTGAGCCAGAGTCCCCGAAGCATCTGCTCCTTTAACCCCGTCCTGTCTGAGCGAGGAACAGATGCCCTCAGGCGACCTACACGCAGAGGCGGGGCCAAATCCAAAGCTGAACCCCGGGAACTGTGCGAACAAAGAAGACAAAGGGAAATCTCTCCCAGCAGCCTCAGGAGCAGTGGATTAAATCTCCACAATCAACTTGATGTATCCTGCAACTGTGGAATACCTGAATAGACAACACATCATCCCAAAATTGAGGCGGTTGACTTTGGGAGCAAGATATATTATTTTTTTCCCCTTTTCCTCTTTTTCTGAGTGTGTATGTATGCTTATGTGTGAGATTTTGTCTGTTAAGCTTTGCTTTCACCATTTGTCCTAGGGTTCTGTCCGTCCATTTTTGTTCTTTACTTTAAAAAGAAAATTGATTCCTTGATAATTATATTTTACTGTAATAACTTTATTTCATTTTATATTACTTTATTTTATTTTATTTTATCCTCTTCCTTCCTTCCTTCCTTCCTTCCTCTCTCTTTCTTTCTTTCTTTTTTCATTCACTTTTTCTCCCTTTTATTCTAAGCCGTGTGGATGAAAGGCTCTTGGTGCTTCAGCCAGGCGTAAGTGCTGTGCCTCTAAGGTAGGAGAGCCAAATTCAGGACACTGTTCCACAAGAGACCTCCCAGCTCCATGTAATATCAAATGGCGAAAATCTCCCAGAGATCTCCATCTCAACACCAAGACCCAGCTCCATTCAACGACCAGCAAGCTACAGTGCTGGACACCCAATGCCAGGGTCAACAATATGATGACAGTTGACAACTAATCTTTTGGTGGTGAGCACACTGTAGTTTACATAAATGTCAAAATATAATATTATACACATGAACCTTATGTGTTATTAACCCATGAAAATATAAATAAATAAAAATTTAATAAATAAATTTACTTTCATTAACTTATGAAACAGCAACATACTTTGCCCAATTTATTTAGCTTCAGAATTTTCATTTGTACAGTTTGAACCAGAAGAAGTACCTTTATTGGTTTATTTTTTTCTAAAATTCTAAGACTAAATTGTTATTACAATGTCTTCAAAAAATTATTAATAGAATGCTTTCATAATTATCTCACATAAATATTTAGGTAAATAGCTATGTAATAGCTGAATTTTCTCAAACTGTTAAAATACTATTTCTAAAGGTATATTTCAGGTTAAGAAGGATTAAGCTGCAGAGATATAACGTTTAATGATATTTCTCAAGTGATAAGAACTTACTATCAGAAGCATGTAATATATTAGTACCCTCATTATGAAGTTCAGATTCTCCAGCAGAAAATGCTCAGGGCATATGTGAGTGATGTTAATTTTTTTTTTTCTATGCCTATATTCCTATAGCATTTCTTATCATGATGTCATTGTGTAACTGCATTTAAAGTGGGCTCTTAGGGACTTCCCTGGGGGCGCAGTGGTTAAGAATCCGCCTGTCAATGCGGGGGACACAGGTTCAAGCCCAGGTCCGGGAGGATCCCACATGCCGTGGAGCAACTAAGCCCATGCACCACAACTACTGAGCCCGTGTGCCACAACTAGTGATGCCCACGTGCCTAGAGCCCGTGCTCTGCAACAAGAGAAGGCACCGCAATGAGAAGCCCACGCACCACAACGAAGAGTAGCCCCCACTCCCCGCAACTAGAGAAAGTCCACGTGCAGCAACGAAGACCCAACACAGCCAAAAATAAATAAATTTTAAAAAAAGATGATTCTTTAATCAATCAATCAATCAATCAATCAGTAAAGTGTGCTCTTAAGCATTTGCCAATTAAAGAAACTCAACCTAAAGACCCAAAGACCCCATCTGAGTTTGCTAAGTGATGCAGTGTTAATAAAACTGTGGCTCATTGGAATCTAGTGTGTTACAGGATTTTTTGCACATTTAGCTCTTCAACTGATTTGGTTTGGATTCTAGTCAAATTACTTGGTACCTTGGTTAAGTGGGCTTGTGAAAAATACCTGATGTATACAACTACTTCCTATGGAGCTAATAGCTATGTGTTTGCTAAGTATTTTGTGAGAAGAAAAGATCAGAGAGCAAAGAAAGCTGGATTTCCTTCAAAGCACTGAACTGTAACATGTATGTAAAGACTGGGTAATTACTGGGCAGAAACAGGCCTGCCAGTAAAAGCCAACGATATGCAGCTCCCTTCTTTTGCTGAAAATCTGTCCTAGTTTCATGTTAAATTATATATTAAAAGAATACTACATTTTTCTATAATGATGTTTATATAATATAGAGGGTATGTTTCTCACCAAAGACTCTACATTCACGATATATGATAAAAGCAAAGGTATAATGATAAAAAATCATACACAACTCATTTAAGTAGTAAAGTATATTCTAAACCTCATAATGGACAAATATAGTCAATGTGAGATGGTTCTATAAGTCTCTAATATATTTTAAAAAGGTATATATCATGTTCAAACGAATTTCTACTATATCTTAAATTATAACTATATAAAATGAACACATTAACTTTAATGACCACTTATTTACACTAATATAAGTCTGTTCCCCAACAAGAAAGATGTACATATGTATATGGGTGTTTGTATGAGTTAGGTAACTGGCATCTTTTTAAAAAACTGTGCAAGAAAGTTTGAAGTAATGAATTTTCATGTAGCATGAGGAGGTAATCAAAATCATTCTCCCATATTTCCTTAATTATAAAGTACCCTATGTTGTATATGTCCTTAAGTTAGGGAAACTTATTTTGGAAATAAAAAGCAAGTACACCAAATGTGCACATTAGAAGGAAAATTCTGGTTTTATAAATTTTATAATGAAAAAAGAAAATGGAAAACATATTTTTATTTACCTTAGAATTAAATTTGAATTTAAGCTTAATTTCTACAGTAACCTTTAGAAATTTTTGTTATGCAGTCTTTCTTTTTTTTTTTTTTTTTTTTTTTTTTTTTTTTTTTTTGCTGTACGCGGGCCTCTCACTGTTGTGGCCTCTCCCGTTGCGGAGCACAGGCTCCGGACGCACAGGCTCAGCAGCCATGGCTCACGGGCCCAGCCGCTCCGCGGCATATGGGATCCTCCCAGACCGGGGCACGAACCCGTATCCCCTGCATCGGCAGGCGGACTCTCAACCACTGCGCCACCAGGGAGGCCCAAGTCTTTCTTGATGATAATTTTTAATTTGCTATGATTGATTTAGAATTTCCAAATTTCCATCCATTTTTAGAATTCAAAATTTTGGCTAAAACCGTCAATTATTTGAAATCCTCTCTCAGTCTAGACTGTGCCTGAGGCCAGTACCTGAGCTGATCTTCTAGAGAGCTTCATGGAGATTATAATAAGGGGAGCCCTTGTTGAGTAATTTATAATTGATTAACATCATCATGAATTGCTCCCAACTTTATTCATGATTCTGAACACTTGAGATAATTGAAATACCAAAAGAATGAGTATAAAGCTATTAGGACAAGTGGATACTTGAGCCTACTCACAGTCTCTTTGAGGCAGAGGCTCATTTTGTGCATAAGTGTAAAGAAATATATTTTTGGAAAAATAATTCTAGTTCCAGTTAGAAGATGGTGAACTCAGAGATTTCATTTATCACTGCTCAAAGTGTTTAGAGCCATTGAAAACATTTCCCCCTAGACATTGACATGATGGACTTATTTAAATCAGCAATTACAAAAGTTGACCAAGTGCCAGGCATCAGTGAGTAGATTATGGGGCAAAAATCCGTTTTTTCCCCTTGTACAAAACCTGGATGCATCCTGTCCAAGGACAGACTTAAACAGGCAAGGGAAAGTTTATTGAAAACTATTGCAGTTGGAGAGAGAGATTGGACTAAACTCTGCTGAAACAAAAGGTGGGACAGTTTACCAATTCTGGAGTGAGCTAGTGGACAGGTACTGGAGGACATTAGGAGGAGACTGGTTAATGTGATTAGGCCATCTGTGTTTGCTAATCAGCACTTATTGAAGTTAGACCCTTTCCCTCCCACAGAGAATGCGGTGCTATCTTTCTTGATGATTACATTTCAAAAAATGGCTCCCATGTCCGTGAGAAAGACATTCCTGGGTTGTAAATCTGGCAAGATGATTAGAAGAAGATTTACGTGTCAAAGGGGTGAAAAAGAATTTGCATGTTTTTTTAGAGTAAATGTTCTAAATAAGGGGAGGTCAAGGGCCTATAAGTCAGGAAGAAACCTGTCTAAAGTTTTATTAAGCTGAAAGGAATGTTAAGGCTGTCTTGGTCAATCTAAACCTTGAACACAGGTACAGATGTTTGCCAACTCTAGAGAAAAGCCTACAAGTATGGCAAGCTCCTTTATCTTTAATCTCCCGTCCTCCCTAATCTGATTTAGATATTTCACTTGTGATGTCACAGGCTTACCAATATCACAGAATTTATCAGGTCAAACTGCAATTTTTTGTCTGTTTACTACTCTTGACACTAGACTGTATGGTACCTGAGAACAGGGATCCTGTGTACATTTGTAACCACAGGACCTACTGTAATTCCCCTTACCTCAATTACTGCCTGCTAAAATAAACTGAATTCTAAAAAATTAACAGAAAAGTAGCTGAGATAGGAAATAAGAATGTGGGAATTACAAAAAAATTAAGAGCCTTTAGTTTAGTAAAATGAAGATGGTAAGGGAATATGATCAGAAGACATATATTCCTAGAAGGTATGAAATTTTCTAGTAAATCCTAGAAAACTAGAAGTTGGCCATACCCAGTGGAGATAGGAAAGAGGGCTCACATTTAATGTACACTATATGGTAGACACTATGTTAGCATATCAAATTTAATCGTGTATTTGTGAAGAAAGCACTGCAAACCCTATTTTATAAGTAGGAAAACTGATACCTGGAGTGGCCATATACCACCTACAGAACAGTGAACCAAGATTGAAACACTCGCCTTTATGGCCCCAAGTCATAAAGCTATTAAACTTGGCTGCCTTAAACATAAATTATAATAGTTTAAGTTTAGGAGAGAAAAATGATCAATACTTTTAACTTTGCATATGAGATGATATCCCTAAGAAGGGATCACCCTCAAAATATAAATAGAATCAATAAGTATCAGATGTATCTTTAAATACTAGAGACAAGCAAGGGTGTAAAGAAAACTGGTGATGTTTGGGGGTACCTTCCAAAACTTTTGAAGGTGGTGTCCCCACAAGGAGACTCTGTCTCTTGGTAGCACCATCAGCTCTGCTTCTGGATTGGATGGATATTGAGATGACGTTAGAAGTGCTCTTCTCTTAGAGTTAGGACATTCTCTGATTCTTTAGTAATGAAATACCTTTGATTCTTTGCTTTATCACCAAAAAAGATTGTTTAAAGGAACAACCTTTTTGTTTTTCCAGATACACACTGGGAATGCTATTTACCAACACTCACTACATGCTAGAGATATGATGGTAGTCCCCTTATATATCCCAGTATACCGTACAGAAAATATTAAGGCTACTGGCATCAGTCCCATATGGTTAAATAAACTGTTTAAAGGAGGATATTCCTGAACTGGAGAGGGATGTCTGGGACAAGAGCAAGCAGGATGGAGAGGATTTAATCAACAATTTAGTTTTATCTGGAAGCCTGATAAAATTCAAATACCCATGTCTCGCTTACATGGGACTTGGTTTTCAACATAATATGGCTTGACAATTTTTCTTAAGAATTTGGGATGAGAAGGAAAAACATAATAATTTAATCTAGTCAATAAAAGGAATAATGATGTTCCTCTTATTTCTTTGAAATCCTTTGGTAAATTTCTTGACTTGTCATCTGACTGACTTTTACCCTTTTCTAGACAAAAAGCATACCAGGAGGAAGTGAGACCTAGTGCTCTTTAGTGTACTCTTGGCATTCTTCCAACTCTTCTGGAAAACATCATTCTATCACTTATATTCCTGTAGAACTGTAAGTTGAAATGAAGAACCCTCTTACCCAGCCTCTTACACAAAAGTATCACGATATTCTTTAAAAGACCCTATCCAAACAGACACATTTTAAATAATCATTAGTTCACCATCATGACCTAACAAGACTGCAAGGTTGCTTAGCAACAGAATCAGGCACTCTTAACAGGAACATGCATGGGAACAATGGTGAAAAGTGATGGAGATCTTACAAAGGCAAATTCTTTGAATTAAATCTTTGTGAAAAGACATCATAGGGAAAATGAGTTTTTTAACCTAAGAATTGTTTCCTGAGATTGATACATTATTTCATAGCTAAACATTAACCACTTTCCATAGAATAGATAGAATGGAACTTTTAGTCTTTACATAATTTAGGGCACTTACAAAACATTATTTATCAGTGTTAGCTTGAAAATGAATAATATTTCTGTGTCGTCTCGTTATCTTTAAAACTGTATAGATATATAAAGAAAGGAAGTTATTTACAAAAATAAATACTGCAAATGTATTTGATTAACGATGTTTTATTTTTATGTCATACGTAATTAGACTATAAAAATTGTATTCTTTTAAATTTGAACAAGATATAAGTGTATATATATATATATATATATATATATGTATACATACATACACACAAACATGCATTATCTATGTAATTCCCATTTCCAGTGGAAAAGAAAAGAAAAGAAAAGAAAAAGCCTGCAAAGCATTGTCTCTTTGGGACTCCTAGATTGACTAATTTTTGGCTGAATGGGCTGATTTTATACTACAATACCTGTAAAGGCACTAACTTCCTTCTATTAGTAAATGGAAGAAAATCCAGTACATTTGGGCTCTGTTGATGCAATATGTAAACACCCAGCAAGTTCAAAGAGTAAGCTCAACATCCTGGCAGAAGACCTCAACTTTGACCCTAGTCCCATCTCTGGAATGGACAATTCACTTAACCACCATAGACCTCATATTCCTCATCTCTAAAAGGAGGCCTCCAAGATTATTTTCAGCTCTAAAATTCCTAAAGTTCATGTCCATCAACTCTAAGTAGCATCATTCTTTTTTCTCACAGAAGAATTGTTTGTTTTACTGCATTGGTTATTTGACTACTCTCTTTATGTAAATACTACAAGTAGCAGGCTTGTTCGCCAATACATTCACGTATCAGGCAGAAAATTTTCAATACTGGGTTTTTGTTTGTTTCTTTCTTTCTTCATGGCTGATTGCATGTTGCAGAGGTGATTTTTAGTTTCTGGAAGTGAAAAACATGCAGGTGTAGATATAATATGCTGCAGCCATTTATATCACCAGCCATAATGTTTTAAAACAACTGGCTTTTTTGCATAGTCTTTTTAATCCCAGTAGTTGATGCCAGGCCAGGGTTTTGATTATACAACTGAGAATGTAGCTCTATAGTCCTGACAGCTGAGTAGTAGAGAAGTTGCAGTTTTCTTCCCACAAAAATACCACTTCTCCTACTAACAATTCTAAAGGGAGAGAAAGCCTTTAACAGAGAACACATTAAAGGAGAGTCACAGTTATTTAAAACCAGAAACTTAAATATTGATGGAAGAAGCAAGTAGGTTTAGGAAGAGAGCAAGTTACAGAAATTGATAAAAGCTTTGCACTTTTAGTTGAAATTTTTAAAATTATAAACAAAAATGAAGAATTCTCTGCAATTTGTATTTTATCCAGTATTAAACTAAGTGGCCTATTAGTTTAGTAGGATGAAAAGTATCATGCTGGCAAATGTGGAAACTAATACTGAAACAAAAAGATAAGGCAGAGACATATTTTTGTAGCAAAGGATTTCACCAGCTTTGTCAAGGTTGACACAAGAATCATATTATAGTTATACTTAATATAAATGTTAGATTATATAATACATAAATGTATATTCAGTAGAAATAGTCAATAAATTGTACATAATGTACTACAGTAGTAAATGTTAGGTTCTTTTCAATGAATACTTTATAGTGTTTTTGCGACCTTTATAAAGAGCCTCGTTTTTAAATAAATACTATTTCAAATTTGGGGAATGAGAAGTTTAAAATAAGATGAACCAGATTTCTACAATCCATTTTCTGATGCTCAAAGTGGGCAGACTACAAAATGGAGCATGGCTGAGGCCATGTGGTAATCTGTGTGTTCCTTGCACTGTTTGAATTATATTATACATCCATAATATGCAGGGGCACAAATCACTCATAGGTTATGCTTTTTAGGCAAACTTTTACACACGAATAACAACTAATTAGAATCGACCTTAGCAAAACCATGATGTTTGCTTGTTTCATCAAGCTCCACTTTCTGAGTTTCCCCTGTGAGTCTATTTATTGCTCTCTCTTCTCTATTCCCTAATACCCTCTGCAGAACACTTATGCCCTCAAGTTCTCTTCCCTCTTGCACATCATCAAAACTTGCTTTTGGATCATTCAGGCTGAGGTAAAAATGACTACGATCTTAAAGCACAACCAGTATTTGAATTTTAATGGGAAAAAAAGATTTAAGCTAAAGGGATGAGATTCCGAGATAAAGGGATGAGAGTTGAGTGCCAACCATCAGTTAGTAGATGAGAAGACCTTTTTAGGCATCAAAACTTTTCTGCATCTCTAGTCATAATACTAATTCTGCAAGCTATATAGTTGGAGAGATGCAGTCATATGAAAGGCTCAAGATATCAGAAAATAGAAACCAAAACTATTTCTTCTTAGTTCATAAATAGGGTGTAGGTTTACTAAAGAGGACATTAAAATTGCTCCCTGTTTCCTGAACCCAATCCAACCAGCAAGGGAAAGGAGTTGAATAATGTGGCATTTGAGTTGGTTAATGGCAGGGAGTATTCAGAGTGGAATTACAGATGTAAAATGGATATCAGGATGTTATTTGTGTGTATGTGTCCATTGAGTATGTGTATAGAAGCCAGTTCTGTCATCTAGGAAAAGACATTTAAATCTGCCAGAGTTACAAATTCACTGAGAAGAAACGATAAACTTCAGCATCATTTTGTTGCTCAATTGGGTCCTATTTGAGGGATGAATCAATAACACTGATTTCCTCGAATGGTCTCTCAAGGCTATTGTTTTTTTATGGCCCTGGTATACAAAGGGGTTGTTCTGAAAGGACACAAACAGGTAATTCTCTCTTTCAAGGATTTTGGTCGTAGGAGTTGGGCAAAAACTACAGTATGATAGAAAGCAGTTCGTTTTCTTTGTCTCATATACAGAGTTAAAATTAAAAAGTGAAAAGACCCTACGTTTTATCATTTTATATTCAACACTGATCTACATAAGTGTTAAAACAAATTGATCTTACTACCCATTATGATTATTAAGGTACCAAAAAAAATTCACTTTGAAAACGATTCCTGAATATGGATACATTTTGTATTCAGAATCACATGGAAAAATAAGCCTCTTAATTTACATGGGCCAGTGTCCCATAGTTATTGATCATTATTCATGGGAAATAAATTAATTTTCTAACATCCATCATTTGCTTTTTTTTTTAACAAAAGAGGGATTTTATTGTTCAGCACAGGGAAATATAGCCATCATTTTATAATAATTAAATGTAGTATAATCTATAAAAATATTGAATCACTATGTTGTACACCTGAAACTAATATACTATCGTAAATCATCTATACATCAATAAAAAGAGGTATTTTAGTTTTCTTATCAGCTGTTCTGTTCTTTGTTAAGAAGTGAGGAAAAAAACACTTACTGATTCTAAGGAAGTCAGATCCTTGATTTGCCTGATGATTATGAATATGAAAAAAGTGTTCTCTACAGAACAGTAGCTCTTAATCAAAAAAAGGCCAGCTCTAACATATTCTACAAAGAAGAGTGTGCCAAGATATAGCAATCCTTTTTGATTCTTTTGAAGTTTAAACAAATAGTGTACTCTGCATGAATTTTATCTTTCAACTAAATCATTCTACTGGAATTTATGATGCTATAGTACTAGTTTACGAAGAAAGTGTAGTAGGCTTCACATATCTCCATATCTTATATTGATGGCATTTAAATTCTAATACCAAACTGTTATTGTTTCATAAACTAGGAGAAAATTACGCTTATAACAAGCAGGAGAAGCTGGCAGAAACAATAGATTTTCCATTCTTTGCTTTCTATTGTTTGTAAGCCTAATTACCCTAGTTGACCAATTAATGACAACACATGATGAAATTTTCCTGACTGCTAATTAATGAGCTCTAATTTCACTAGCTTTGTTACTGCTAAGGCTTCCACTAATTCTACGTGTGAATGTCTTCTTACCCTACGCCTCCTACTTTCCCCTTTGAACTTCCTCATATGTAAAGAACCCATTTGATTGACTTAAGCGTCAGAAGATACTTATAATCAGAGGAAAAGCAAAAAAGAATGACTATAATGCCAATTAGTATAACTATTAATTAGAAATTATGTTTTGAGGATTTTCAGACAGAAGAGGAGTAGAAATGATAATAGTTTAGTTTTAGGAAAGCTGTAGTACACAAATAGAGCCCCAAATCACACCACAGAGAATTTTGCAGGAATTTAATATATCTGATATACACTCAATTTGTGCCCATGAATGGTGAGCAACTAGAAGTAAAGGAGAATCACATAGTTACATTTCTGGACAAATCAGGTTATCAGAATGATGTAATAATGGCAGTTTACCTCAATCACTTCTTAGGCTTTCTTATTTATTATGCTAAATGTTAAATGAGATTTCTGAGTAAAAGCATTACAATGACTTCAGCATTGTGGGACATGAAACACAGTGAGAACTCAGAGCAAGGAAGGAAATAAGTCAGGTAAGAAGGAAAAAGAAATGAAAGAGCTGAAAGATGCACTACTTGGCTGTCAGGTGTTAGGAGAGTTTATTTGTGCTTTTTCTTAATCTTCATAACGCTCTTGTCAGAATGGTAGTAACATACCCATTTTTTTAGATGAGTGACCTTTAACTGTAGGTTGCACTTGATTGTCTGCCAGGTTTTCAAGTCTGTGATGGGGACAGTAATGTCAGAAATTTCAATCCCAGTGAAATCAAGACCTGGTAGAAACATCATTATGGAAGTGCATAATTTTGACCCAAATTTGACCACATTAAAACGTTGTTCTTTCTTCTCCAGGATGATAGTCTGTATTTCAAGAAGAATTCTAATTCTTGCCCCATAACAATTTCTCTGAGTTCTTTGTGCCAACTAAAGCCTTTGATTGATTTTCATATTAGCAAAGCCCTGGAATTTTATGCAAAATGCTATGAATAGTTAGCAAATAGCAAAAGGATGCAGAGCCGTTATCAGATTCTCAAAACTCAATCAGATTATCTAAGAGTTTACATTAAATGAGGTAATGAATGCCCTTTCTGGATCCAAACATTATAATATTTTTAGTCCTTACCGTGGTCCCTGAAATGTCTATTATCTCTAATTATCAGTAAGGGAACTGAGGCGTCGTAAAGTCTAAGTAAGTGAGAGGTGTGGAATTCAAATCCAGGTCAGTTTCAGTCTTGAACACCACTAATTCTATAGCCTACACTGCATTCTATAGTCTCACTGTAGATAACCAATAAATGTTCATTTATTTCCTTTACCCCAGTTGGGGACAAAGAACATGGGTGTGTGAAAGAAAGTACAGATTAGTTTTAATGTAAATGATATAATAATAATGCTAGTCAGCAGTTACAGAATATTCATATTGTGCTAGGAGTTGAGCATTAAGTACTTTACAGTCATTCTTTTATTTAAAATCTCATATATATAATACCTACCTTAGGAAATAGGTAATATAAATGTGCCAAGGTGATTGAAATAACGTGGTCACGTACAGTCAATGAAACTGGGAAGGAGTTTTCTGGGCTGATGGTTCAATTTTGGCCAAGGCATTAAGGGGAGAAGGGATGAGCACTGGTGGGGAGGCTGAAAACTTATTCATCATAGGGAGAAAGCACTGGTGGAAGCATTGTACTGCTTGCTTAAGAACTGTTACCCTCATAACTGAAAAACTGAGGTTTTGCTGTAAGCTGAAGGCTGATTTCTTGCAGTGTGAAAAATAATTTACTGATATCTCTTCATGTCTGAACATGACTGTTTTGCAGATTTGTTGAAATGACTCAAGTTCTCTTTCAGATCTGGACTAAATGTCTGTATCATAGCATTAGAGCCCATGAAGCAGCATCTGCAAGCCCATACTCACCTCCCCCCTTTTTAGTGTTTTGCACTCTGGAAAAGCAAACAACAGCAACAACAATACCTTATTTCCTTTTATCTATAGTTATTATTCATCTTGTCAAGAAACCCATTTGATATATTTATGCTAAAATATAAATGAGATTTTTCCAGTTTTATTGAGATTGAATTGATATATAATATTGTATCTGTCCAAGGTGTACACTGTGATGATATATATATATATATATATATATATATATATATATATATATATAGTGTGAAATGCTACCACAATAAGTTTAGTTAACCTTAATTCACATAATTACAAATTTTATTTTTGTGATGAGAACTTTCAAGATCTACTCTCTTAGCAACTTTCAAACAGAAAATACGATATTGTTAACTGTAGCGACCAAGCTGTACATGACATCACCATTACTCACTTATCTTATAACTAGAAGTTTTTATCTTTTGATCATCTTCAGTCATTTTCCTCACCTCCAACCCCCAGCTCTGGCAACCATCATTCCATTCTTTCTATCATGAGTTCAGTAGTTTAGATTTCACATATGAGATCCTAAGGTATTTATCTTTCTCTGTCTGACATTTCATTTAGCATAATGCCCCCCAAATCCACCCATGTGGTCACAAATAGCCAGATTTCCTTCTTTATCATGGCTGAATAATAGTAGGTTGTATGCACCCCATTTTCTTCATCCATTCATCCACAAAAATCACTGAGGTTGTTTCCATGTCTTGGCTACTGTATTGGGTTGGCCACAAAGTTCATACAGTTAATGAATACACTGTTCAATAAAACTTGGTGGAAATGAAAAATGTGTCTTTTATTTTTACTTAAAATAAATCTTTGACAAAGCCAGCTAGGCATCCCTTTGAGTAATGACTTTTATCACATTGAAATATTTTAAAAATATGAACAATAATAGCTTAAATAACAAATGTTACTAATTTGACACAATTGATCAAGAAGAATATGTTAGAATATGTTAAAATGCAGATGGACAGTGAAAGAACAAATATAACTTTTAACTAAATATTGTCTTGATATTTAGACCATTGGTTAAGAACATGATAACAGGTTTCATCCATTTCAAGAAAGCAGAATATTTGCAGATCACTTAACATTTACTAGGTATGTTCTCAGTCTGGAAGGATATATTTCATTTACATGTGTCATTTAATTTAACCACATCCCTCTGTAATAGATAGTGTTATCCCTATTTGCAGATAGGAAACAGGCTCAGAAAGATTAAGAACGTTACCTAATTCTAGTAAGTTGTCAAACCTAAACTGATCTAATTCCGGGGCACAGCTCTTTCTGACACGTCAGTGTGGGTCTTTATCTCTTTGAGAATTGTTGAACATTAAAAGCCTTCTTCCAGGTAAATGCATAAAGAAACAACATGAGCAATGATATAACAATACAAGTCTCACTAAATAATTGGTGTGTTTGGCCTTGCTTTTGCTGACAGATCTTTTGCAAAATTGCTTTTCTCTGAGATATTGGACTTTAAATATTTTCTTTGAAGACTTTCCTAAACTATACCTATCAGAAAGCTACTTTGCTTTAAGGCTAAAGAAAAATGAAAGCTTACTTAACTACACTTAGGTGCCAGGGTCATACTATGAACTCTACACCTGCCAGGATTCACGCGAAGATAGGGTGGCTCCACAAACTGTCCATAGTACTGTGATTTCTTTCTGATATTTTGAAGTAGAAATAATTTAATAACTATTCACAAAAGAGAGAAACACTGTTTCTTGGTCCTCAATATCATACTGCTGTAGGCTAATTCTTTCTCTCTTTTTACCCCTTAGTATAGAGAGTGTGTTTTGGGGACCCTCCTTCACGATCTTCTCCATTCCAAGAGCATCTTACATAAATCCAGGACTTCTCAAGCAGCCAGTTTTGCCAGATGGTTTTAGGGTTGGTTGTACCCATATATGTATAATCCTGAACTTCTCAAGTAAGGTCCTTATAGAGCATAATGGCTAAGAGAATTGGTGCTGATACCAGACCTGAGTCCAAATACTGCCTATGCCCCTAACTAGCTGTGTAACCTTGGAGAAGTAACTTAAGCCCCTTAAAGGGATTAGATTTCTCACCCGGAAAATGGTATTATAAATGCATCTACCCTATATGGTTAGTGTGTAAATTAATGTAACTTGAGATGGTGCATGTTTAGCATTAGCACAGTGCCTGTCTCTTGTTAGTAATACCTGCTTTTATTATTAATTATTCTCTATATTCCCAGTTTCAGCAAGGTGCCTAACATATAATAGTTGTTCAGCAAATATTTACTGGATTGAACTAGCTCTGAAATTTAAGCATTTGGTCAACAGCAAAGTAGTCACCCCACCATCATTTCTCCCACAGGAAGGGAGAATACATGGAAGCCAGCCATCATACTTTCGTTTCTTATTCGAAACTTCCCATCCAGGCCCAGCAATAAAATAATCTTCCTGAACCCCAACAATTTCGAGAATTTTTCAAATCACACTATTTGAAAATAGTTGGGTTTCCCTAATCTAATATGTCCCAGGGCCCCAAGGTCACCAAGCTTGTATTAATGAAGTCTAGTTAAGATAAATGATTACACTTAGTAAACCAACTGCTTATGAGCTCATTGGGCTTTTTAAATTTTACTATCTGCACTTCATAGAGACACAGGTATTTTGCTTTTGTAGGACACTCAACAGTCAAAGTAGTCTTTCAAAAAGCACAAATCAGATGCTATTATCGCACTGCTTCTAACCTCTAAAGGCTATCTATTGTAAAGAGATTAAATTTTCAACTACTTAGCCAGGCTCACAGGGACCATGGGCTCTGGTCACTTACTACATCTTTCCCTGACCTTCATGGGGTTCGAGGCACAGTTGTCTTTTTCAGTCCCTCAGATGCAACAAGCTCTACTTCTTGCTCTCCCAGCTTTAGATTGGCTAATCCTTCTACCCAGACCAATTTCCCTCTGATCATTAAGGTCTCGGTTCAAACGCCACCACTACTATCTTGACCAAAGAGACCTGCCTCCTTAGTGCCTCTCCGTCCCATTGTCCAGTCGTATTTCTGTCGCTGTACAAAATTTATTTACATGTTTACTCTGTCTTCCTCCACCACTGGACATTTGCTTAAGAGCAAGGACTTTGTAATTTTTTGCTCACCACTGAATCTTCCAAGGCTTGCAGCAGACACTGGCACATAGAAGGAAATGTGTGGCTAATAAATGAATAAATATGTGAATGAAAAAAAACTGAAACACTAACACAAGACTATTCTCCTTTCAAAAGAATAATGAAAAATAATTTCATTCAATAAGAGTCATTCTTAGTTACTGATACATGACTTAGTAGTTCCCAGTCAATTTAAAATGTTCCATTTTTTTCTGATACTTCACAAGTCATTAATTAAATGTTGCTCACATTTAGGGCCAATCTGTGAGACATTATTAACTTGTCTACTCTAAAGGTCCAGCATTAACTCAGGCGTAGCTTCACAAAGTACTGATCATGTGACCTTGGCCTCTCATTGCCTCAGTTTTCTCATTTGTAACACGGATATAATAATAGGCTTATTTCATAGGCCTATGAGGAAAACCTCATATATATATATGTGTGTGTGTGTATATATATGTATTTAAACAGTGTCTTAGAATAGTGTCTGGCACATGATAAGCAACACAGAGTATTGACTGCTGCTACTAGTACTGTTATTATGAGAACTAACTGTTGAGAATTATCCTTCATGTACTGGTTTATTCCACTGAAGATAAAGGAAACTAATAGAATGTTAGAAATCAGATTAAACACAGAAAGCCAATAAAATATACCAAGACAGAAGATGATGAGAGTGTAAAAGCATAGAAGAAAAAAATGGTTTTTGTTTTTCTTATTCTTTTTCTTTTTTAAAGAAGGAAAGAGCCTAGAAATAGGACAAAAACTATTCATTGGCTATACTGACATGGGAATCGCTGGTGACCTTCATAAGTAAAATTTCAGGACAGTGGGCAGTGAGATTACGGAGAGAGAAGTCAGATGGATGTAAATTATGGAGTAAATGGGATGTGAGGAAATGGAAACAATATATGAAGATAACAATTTTGAAAAGTTCAGACATGAATTGTCTAAAGAAGATATGCAGGGATTAGGGGAGGAGGGAGGCTTTCATGTTACACGTATAGTTTTTAACATTTTAAGTTGGAGTTACCAGTCTAGAATGAGGTTGAATTTTGCCAAGAATCATTCATAAGGAGTAGATGGGCTGTAGAAAATGCAGTGCTGTGAAGTACTTGAGAAGATGAGAGAAAATGAAATCCTATCTGTAGTGCACACGGCCTTTTAACTTTAACTCCTGTAGTAAAAGGGAATACAAAGATCAATGCAAATGCTAATGAATTAATGGATTTGGCAGTGGACTATTTACTGACTTCTGTGTTCTTAATGAGTTATGAAGCACCTCACCAGCTCAGAGTGAAGGAAGTAGAGAGGATGGAGGTTAAGTAAAGCTTCTAAGAAAATAGTCCTTAAGGAGAATTAGAAAGAGCTTACTGTAAGTCAGAGCAATATTTCCAGTCTTGAAAATCCATTTGAAGCTGGTGATTATTAATTTATTGGAATACCAATTTGCCCTGCCACATGATTTTTCTCCAGCTACCTGGATATAAGTTACACAGAGGCAGAAGAAAGTGAGAGATAACAATGGAGGGAAAATTCAATTAGTATTTTTTTTTACCTTTTTCCACTTCCCCGCTCCAACTCTGGGGAGCCTTCACAGACATGGCTGCCCTCCCAGCCTCCAGCAGCACTCTGTTATCAAAGAATTCAAAGAAATGGAACATAGGTTTCCAACTTATTAATTTAGAAAAATCAAAAATTATATATAATGTCTTCCGTTAGCAAAGATTTTTGCAATATAATTTGGTTCCATCTTTTGACAAGTAATTTGGCAATGTCTAGCAAGATAAAAATGTTAAGAGCTTTTTACACATTAATTCTAATTCTGGATGCTTATGCCAATAAATAATTTATAATCCAGAAAATTATTATATAAAGATGCTCATTGTCATGTCATTTGTAATAACAAAAAATTGGAAACACTTTTAATTGTTAACAATAGGAAAACAGTTTAGGAAATTATATCCACTTAGTAGAAAATTACACAGTTACTATAGTATAATTACAAGATGATGGAGCAAAATAGAATAATGCTTAATAAAGAAAGAATGAAGAAAGCTTACCTAAAATTGTGTCTTCCTTATAACTAATTATGTAAACATATAAATATTTATTAAAACTTAAAACCAAAATAAAGTTTTAAAAGCTCTGTACCAGTAATGGGGATTTTATGTTTGTTTCAAAATATTTTTAACATAACTCTTATAATTTTGTTTTTTCTCCTCCTTTTCTTAACAATTTCTGATTATTACCTCATTTTTCATTCCATAGTTTCAAATAAAGTCAGCAATTTTATCATCAGAGAAGATTAGACTTATTTGACAGTTCATAATTCCAAGTTATTTGGTATAAAAAGACCATATACACTTGTAGGTGCTTTCAAAATAAAACTTTGAGAATTTTTTTTTTTTTTTTTGCTTAATCTTTCCTAGTATGGAGATTCAGCAAACTACCTAAAATTGCTAGCCATTCTTTTTTCATTTTTCGCATTTTATTCAGTTATTCACAGAAATGATAACAAATGAGTCTGCAGTTGCCACTGCCAATTTCTTAAATCCTCTATTATCCACAATATGAAACCATACTAATATGAATGCTTCCAGTATTTTCAGAGCTCTTTAGTTATTATACTTGAGCATTCTGTATGAAGTATCTTATGTAAGTGTAAAATTTAGACTCAACTTCTGGAAGCTTTTCATTTCTTAGTTCAAAAGTGAGAGATGCTTAATCCAGCCATATGATTAACAATTACTTGTATAGTAAGAAGCTCCTAAATTATTGTTTTATGGATACCTGGCAGTTTTCTTGCCATTTCTCAGAAGTTCTCTAGTAAACACATTCTCTCTCTCTCTCTCTCTCTCTCTCTCTCTCTCACGCACACACACACACACACACACACATTGTGATTAAAAGCACAGACTTTGGCATTATGAAATCTAAGGTTCAATTTCCAGTTCTGTAGTTTCTGGGCCACTTCACTTTAGGCAAGTAACCTAATGTCTCTGATTGTTATTTTCATCTGTAAAATGGACATTATAATCATATCAGACAATCCTCAAAACATCCGTAATGATTTTAGGGTTTTAGAGTCAGGTACAAGCAGGCACTCAGTAAATGGCTAGTGCTTTTATTACTTTATTATTATTTAGGTCTTGGTTTTCCTTGAGTCAGTGAGTCCCCATAAAGAAACGTAATTTCCAGTAGATTAACACCTGTTTTCACCAAAAATTTTAACTGAGTTCATTACTTTCTGTGCAACCCAGATTAGTTTTCTGCCTTTTTTCCTGTGCCGTATGTAGGTGTTCAATAGATTTATTTAATAAATGTATTAATGCATAGATGAATTTTTGAATGCTTCTTTTTGAGAAGGTAGAACAAATGTGACACAGTAGAACAGATAAGAAAATAGTCCATGGAAAAAATGGCAAAGTCACATATGTGCCCAGGGCCAGCCTAAGAAAAATTGCTTTTTTTTTTAAGGGAAAATATGTTGAATAGCTTATTTTACATATTTTTATAAGTTAAGTACAGGTACTTCCCTGGCGGTCCAGTGGTTAAGACTTCGCCTTCCAATGCAGGGGGTGTGTGTTCAAGCCCTAGTCGGGGAGCCATGGTCCCACATGCCTCGCAGCCAAAATACCAAAACATAAAACAGAAGGAGTATTGTAACAAATTCAATAAAGAGTTTAAAAAGTGGTCCACATGAAAAGAAAAGTTAAGTACAAAAATTTGCTGATGATTTACATATTTAGCACCAATAAAATAATGTGAGATTAGCTGTACTAAAACAGAATGTTGAGCTACATTCACTTTAAGTGACATTATATAATCTAAATTTGTGGAAAACTTCTGAGATGGCTGATAAAAAGTAAGATGGTGAGTGACCTTTGAGCAGAAAAAGACAGAAAGAGAAATGGCCTTTTCTACATTCTATTGTGCCTCTAAGTAAAATGCTTGGTAACCTAGCTACAAAGCTATATGTCATTTGGCTTTAGGCACCTACTTGTGAGGATCAGATTTTGCCATGGAGAGGATTTGTAAAAGTATCACACATTCCAGTACCATTGGCAACCACAGCTACCAAAAACTCTAATATAACTTGATGAACCTAATGTCAGAAGATAGTATCATTTCTTGTGGGTATTTTGGGAAAACGTGGGTAGGAAATGTATAAAAGTGAATACTTTATTGACTGAAATAACAATTCATCATTTTGAAAACATTAAATATATTAAAGTTGTTATAGCATCAGGCATTAACATTTCACTCTACTTTAGACATTGCCTACAATCAACGTTTGCTGCCCTTTGAAACAGAATCATGCTTGTGGTATGCATTAATCATATAAAAGATTAAACACTGAAAAGAAATTCAGCCTTTAAAGACAATTTGCTTTGATTTATTCAGTGGGTTCTTCCAAAAAGTTAATACCAAGAATTATTGCTTGTTGAATTGGAGTTACAAATTCTTTCAGAGTTACTTAGTATTTTCTTTAATATCAGTATCAAGGAAGGTAAAGCAAATTGACATATTTATTAGGAAATACAGGCACATAATCCTAAAACAAGAAACACGATGTTTTTATAGACTTTATTTTTTAGAAATGTTTTAATTTTACAGAAAAATTGAGAAGATAGTATAAAGTGTTTCCATATACACTATACCCATTTCCCTCTATGATGATCCACTTATATTAGTATGTTACATTGTTACAATCAATTAACAAATATTGATACATTATCATTTATTATAGCCCATCCATTAGTCCAGTTCCTTAGTTTTTACCTAATGTCCTTTTTCTATTCCAGGATTTCATCCAAAACATCACATTACCTTTAGTTGCCATGTTTCCTTAGGCTCCTCTTGGGTTTGATAACTTCTCATATTTTCCTTGGATGACCTTGACAATTCTGAGTAGTTAGGGTTTTGTAGGATGCCCACTACTAGAATTTGTTTGATGCATTTTTCATGATCATATTGGGATTATGTGTTTTGGGGAGGAAGACCACAGAGTAGAAGGGTTATTCTGTCAGATCACATCAAGTGTACAAAGTATCAATATGCATTATGAATGCTGAGGTCGACTTTGATCACCAGGCTGAGGTAGTGTTTTTCAGGTTTCTCCATCGTACGATTACTGTTTTCCCATTTTCATACTGTACTTTTTGGAAGGAAGTCAATATGCTCAGCCCACAACTAAGGAATAGGGAGTTATGCTTAAGATGGAGTACTACATAACCTATTTGGAATTCTATTGCACTGGAGATTTATCTATTCTCCTGCATTTATTTATGTATCCAATTATTTATTTATATCAGAAGAACTCATGGATTTTTATTTTATACTTTGGGTTATAATCTAATTCTACTTTAGTTACTTTGTTCCTCAAATTGCTCTAGTCCTGACCCTTGTGAACTCTTTTCAGTTGGCTCTTGTGCCACTCTGAGGTATCCCCATCCCATATATTTTTTTGGAACTTTCTGACACTATAAGATGGTCTTGTCTATAAATCTTGTATATTTACTGCCCCAGTCCTAGAATCAGCTATTTCTTCAAGGATAACTAGGTCTTTTTAGTGGAGAACGGTATTAGACAGGAGGATCTGGGTGTGGGGTGTGCTAATTGCTGCTCGGATGTCATTGCTTCTAGATCTTCTCAGCTGACAGAGCAAAGAGATAATATGTGTGTACATGACCCATGTATACACACATATCTATAAGTATCTCTCTACATAACCATGTGTATTAAGGTAATATGAAACAATATTAAGCTAAACATGAATGTATATTGATGTTTCCAACTTTAATCTGTTACCACATAGATCATCTTAGCCTCATCTCTTGCTTATCATTAAATTTCAACTCCAGCAAAACATTTGACTTTTAGAAGTATGAAAATCAAATTGTAGCAACTTTGGGAAGCCACATCATCTAGCAGAATAATTCTTAAAGGGCAAGGTGTTTATCATCAAATTTTAATTTACAATCAGCAGTACTTTTTAACATCAGTAGGCCTCCAGACCTCTGCTTCCAAGAAGAAGAAGTAGCCCATTTCTCCCAGGTTCTCCCACTTAAAACTAAAACCCTGAACATAACAACAAACAAACATAGGAAGACGCTGAGAGGTGGAAATGAGAAGGCAGACTTAACTAGGGACTTTGGGACTTGAGGAATAATATGGTGATGAGTCCCCTGTGTTTCCTGTTACTTCCCATACATCCTGGAGAGGGTATTACAGGAACCCCCAATCAATAACCACCAACAGAACAACAGACAAAAAAGCTTCAGAAAAAAACACAAAACCCTGTTCCCCCTAGCCAAAGTAGGAGGAAAGGGGTTGCTAAAGACAGAAGACCATTTGGGCAATAATATACACACTACTTGAGCCAAGTGCCAGTGGAATATTGCAACCATCCCCTATGTCCTGTGGTTTCAGTTGGGCCAAGCTAGGATTTGATCTTCCACACCACCCCACTCCTGCCCTCCAGAAGAGGCAGCGCTCTGAAACAACCCACCAGGGTTGTTTCAGTGTGGTCCAGTGGTGAGCTGAGCCTCCACCCCTTTCCATTAGCAAACAGACTTTAAAAGGTGGTGCCTGACAGGCTAGTTAACACTGGGCTGCCCTCACACAGTCATGGGGTCCAATGGTGGGACTTAGCCTCCGTCTCTCCCTGACATCAATAAGAATAGGATGTTACAGGTTGGAGGGAGTAGGCACCCCACTAACCCCCAACACATGATGTCAGTGAGACCCAGTGGGGTGCTGAATCCCCATAACCATCCTGAGGCAATAAGACAGAATGAGATGGCACAAGCAGGGCTAGTTGGCAGTTCTCTTCCTCTTACCCTGGTGTCAGTGGGGCCAGCAGGTAGCTGACCCTCTACACACACCCGGCATCAACAAGAAGGAATGGAGTGGGAGGAAGGACAGCAAACACTTCACTTCTCCCCTCCTCTGGTGTCAAGAAATCTACTGGGGAGATGAACTTCCACTCCTACTAAAAGGCAACACAATGGTATTAATGTTCCCACTTTTGGGGGAAGGTGTCAGAAGGGCCATAGGATAGCTGAACTTCTACTTGATCTGTCTGCAGTGAGGCAATGTAAGTGCCCACTTTTGCTGGGGTATTGTGAGTAGGGCCCAATGGAAATCTATACGTAACCCCCCAGTCCTCATACTACGCCTCAAATAGGATGACTTCATTCTGAAAAGTAATAATAAAATTAAATGGGATGCAGAGTCATATAAAAACTCACAATGTTTAGAATACAATGGAAAAATACTCATGACACTAAGAACCAGAAAATCACAGAATAAATGAGAAAAGACAATAAACATACACCAACACTGAGGTAAAACATCTATTGAAATGATCAGACAAGGATTTTAAATAAGCTGTCACATAAATGCTTCAATTAGCAATTATGTGTTCCTTGACAGAAATGGGAAAAATAGCAAATGGAAACAAAGAACTAGATGTTACAACAATAAAAACAAATGAGAACAGTAGAACTGAAAACTACAACAATCAAAAACTTTGCTCAAGAGTAGAGTGGAGATGACAAAGCATAGAATCATGAACTTAGAAGAGATCAATACAATCCACCACATGTACAGAGAAAAATAGACTGAGGGGTAGAGACGGGAGAAAGAACAGGATCTCAAGAACGTGTAAACAGTAACAAAAGCACTAACATTCATATCATCAAAGTTCCAGAATGAAAACAGAGAGCAAGTAGGACTGACAAAGTATTCAAAGAAATCATGACTAAAAAGTTCCCATTTTTTTAGAAGACATAAACACAAATTCAAGAATCTGAGCAAACCCAAAGAGGAAAAACGCAAAGATATCCTTGCCAAGACGTGTCATAATTAAACTTCTGAAAAGTAGAAACAAAAAAATCTCGAAAGTGGACAGGCAGAGACAATGCATTACTTACTGAGAAACACCAATTCCAATGACAGCATATTTCTTTTCTAAAACTCTGGAGTCAGAAGCACTGACGTAACATTTTTAAAGTGCTAAAAGCAAAGAACGCTCAGCCACAAATTCACACTTTCTATATCCACTTTCTTGTTTGACTTACGTTAATGGACTACTAACTCATCTTTCTATATCCGGGACTGCCATCACCCTTCTCCAAAAATCTAGTCACAGTATTTCCAGAGTGATCTTTCTGAAAATGAAACAAATTTTTCTTATAAAAATACCTGATTGTGTTACGAAACTTTTCTCTCTTCTAAGTTACCAGTTAAAATCCTTCAATGGATTCCCATCTTTCTTGGAGTAAAATCTCACATCCAAACTCTCTTTGTCCTTTTGGGCTGCTGTAAGATTATGGTGCAGGTTGGGTGGCTCATAAACAACAGGCATTTTTTTCTCACAGTTCTGGGGGCTGCAAGTGCAAGAATAGGGTGCCAGTATGGTCAGATGAGGGCCCTCTTTTGAGTTACAGACTTCTCATTGTAACCTCACATGGCAGAAGAGATTCAGGAACTCTGTGGCGTCTCTTTTATAAGAGCACTAATACCTTTATCATTTCCCAAAGGCCCCACCTACTAACACTATCACCTCCGGAAATTAAGATTTCAACATATAAATTTGGAGGGGAACACAAAGAATACACCATAGCACTTACTATACATACATGGACCATTCATGGTATGGCTTCAACCACCCTCTCCATTGTCTTCATTTCTTACACTCCTGTGAGCATTTCTTTTCTTTTCTTTTCTTTTTTTTTTTTTTTTTGCGGTACGCGGGCCTCTCCCTGTTGTGGCCTCTCCCATTGTGGAGCAGAGGCTCTGGACGCGCAGGCTCAGCAGCCATGGCTCATGGGCCCAGCTGCTCCGTGGCATGTGGGATCTTCCCGGACCGGGGCACGAACCCTTGTCCCCAGCATCGGCAGGAGGACTCTCAACCACTGCACCACCAGGGAAGCCCCAGTGACATTTCTTATACTGATTATGAATGGAACTCCTTTCTGGACTGATCCTTAACCATTCATTTTCTGGCAAACATGAATTTATCTTCTCTTTTCCTCAAAAATTCACCCTTCCTTCATGTTACGTATCCATTTCAATTGCCTTCTACAGGAAGCCCTACTGATATCCCCCATATACTACTGTCCACGGCATGAATTAAGATCTTACCGTGTCTTCCTATATCACTCTGTAATAATTTTTACGGTAACTATGGATTTTCTTATTTGAGTGTCACAATACATTGACTTCTAGATGGCACGATAATGATTTTAGTAACAGTAACACTGGTGCCTAGTTTAACCCATGGCATACTTTAGGTGTTCAATAAATGTTTGTTGAATGAGTGAATGAATGAATGAATGAATGGTCAGTTTGAAATCTTAATCATGTTACTTTTCAAAAATCTGTTAAAAAGATCCCCACAGTTTTCCAGAAGATTAGGGACTTAGGATCTTCAACTTGATTTAATAGAGGAAATTTTTACTCATACATCATGCTTAAATACCTCAAAGTAAAACCATTAACCCAGGAATTTAAGGTTACCCATTTGGACTTGCAAGCCAATAATTGATATCTCCTGCCCCCACTGTATTAGATGGTTTCAATGCTCCACTCATATCTCCCCAGCACTCATCATTCCAGTATATGCTGATAGACTCATGCTACCACCTGCAATTATCCACCTTAGGGCAGGCCAGAAATGTACAGGAGTTAATGTATCTGGGTGTAGCTTTCAACCAAGGACAGAGGGGACTGGAAGATAAGTACTTCAAGTTTCTCACCAGTTCTTGGGATAACTCTGAGACATGTTCTATAGAGTTTCACAGAACTCCCCTGAAGTACTGGCAGCAGTTCCCTGCAGGAGTAATTGATTCAGTAATGCACCTCTGTTGGCTTCCTTCCATGCCACCATTCTCAATTCCCACTCCACTTCTGAGTCTTCTGGAAGCACCTCCCAGATGAACAGTTTGCATTGAAATTATTGCCTCAGGTTCTGCTTCTAGGGGAATTCAATTTATAGCCTCCTAACAATCCAGTGCTCCTTACAGAGCCATCACTGGTACAAGTACCAAGGCATGGCACATTATGTATCACCCCTCCTAAATCCTAATATTTTTAAACAGATAGGAAAGAGCATGACCTTGAAGAGAAAAATCGTTTATATGAGAATGGCCAATGGATAAAGGGAAGGAGAGACAGTGCCATTTGTTTTCCATTAATGATAGTGTGAAATTTATGGGCAGATGGTCTAACAGGTGTGACTATAATTTGAGGAGCCTGCTCCCTTGGTTACAGAAGACTGCTATTGTTATTATTATGGAAGCACAACCTCATGACTTTATTGCTTCACTTGATGTAGCCTTTTCCTTTACCCTTAAATCTTTCTACATCACTGAATTGCAGCCAATAGATTTATTTTCTCCCTATGGCTCCATCACAAAAAAAAGCCACACATGTGCACACACACACACACACACAGAGTTTTGTGTATGCCAGTGCTAGAAAAGACAAGCTCATGGTGCATGTATGTGATGGATATTGTACATTACAGGTCTCTGTGAAATAGTTTTCTGCAGGTTCGTATGTTTATTTTATGAATAATTAACTTTAGTAAAGTTAATTTCCTGAAGATCTTGATGAAGGCTGAAGAAAGGAAGTAAATTTTAAAGAAAAAGACTTAGAAACTTGCCCTTTTTGCCCTCTCTTTGTGTCTTAATGAACAAAGGATAACTGGGCCTTTTTTGAAGTCTTTGCTTGAGTTGAAGACACAAAATGCAACCTGTACTTTTATCATAATATGTTCAGTTTATGAGTACACAAACTTATAAACTGTGAATTTCCCTAAAGTTATTATGCCATTTAGAAGATGTTTGCTGGGACGTTTACTTAAAACCAAACAATTGAGGTCTATATGTCCAAATAATTTCCTTCTCTCTTGCTGTCTCCATTTCAGTTTCCTGAGTTTCTGGGAAGGCCTGGTTTCCCCAAAGGAACGATTTCTGGTAGAATTCTGGAGGTCTGACCCAAGAAAAATAATCCAGTATAGCCAATGAATTGAGGACAAGAAGGTTTCCAATCAGGTAGGAACATTTAATCTCATACATTACAATCACCTTAAGTAAGGTGTGCTGATAGCTGGATATGATATAACTGCTTGGAAAAAGATGCATATCTAACCTACCCCACAAGGAAGCTGTTCTCAATTCCCTTAGAGGTTGTGGTGTTTATCAGAGAGTGCCTTGGGGGAAATGAATACAATAACAGTATGATGCTTTTTTTTTTTTCATGTTTAGCTCATTGTTGCCAAGTACACTTGGTGATCTTGGTGCCTGTGGTTTAATCCCAGGAGGTTAGACATGTGGAACAGCACATTAACCCTTTTTAGTATTTTCTCCCAAGACAAATCATTTTTATAGGTTGTCTCCATGGTCTTCTAGTTGCTTATCAAAATTAAGCATCAAGTCTTCTAAGTGAGCAATAGCCCCTGTCAGTGTGAGGAAATCAGCTTGGTTCTTATTGGGGCACAAATTCTTGGTCTTGGCACAAAGTGGGTTCACATAGGGAGTTAGAAGGAGAAGAATGGGGCATGCGAAAGGGGAGTTCTGTGTTCTCATTTATCTATGCATGTTGAAACTCCACTAACAGTTTTATTTTCATTAGCAATTTGTGATAAAAACTTAGGGTAAAGGGAATAATGAAGCTGTCCCATTATATGGCAGGACAAAAGATAGTAGTGACATCAAAATCAGGGCCTACCCATCTCATTTGCAGTTATATACTCAGTGTTTAGCATAGCATTTGACCCCTCATCAGTATTCAATAAGAAGATACCTGTTGAATGATTTAGGGATGAATTAATGAATGAAAAAAGTTAATATGGTAGAAAATGTGTTTTATCCTTGTATTTTCGTGTGTTGACTTCTATATTTCAAGACCCAGCACTGTAACTGACACATAGAATATAAGCAGTAAAATTTGCTGAAAGAATGAATGAGTCCCCACAATTCTAAGAATAATTTTAAGACCAACACAGACCCCATATCTACCAAGGTCTATGACAGAAGTATCCAGAGATGAAAGCCTGATCTCAGCTAGTGGTAGAGTTGACAGAATTTATCTAGTTTTAATAATTTACAGCTCATCCCATTACATCTAGGCATAGTACCTACGTGAGCCATACAATTAAATGTTGACTGAAAAAAAATACACAACCTAAAAGTTGAGAATTATGTTTTATTTGGAGGACATACTGAGGACTTAAATCAGGAGACAGCCTCTCAGATAGCTCTGAGGGACTGTTCTGAAGAGGTAAGAGAGAGCACAGGATATTTAGGGGTGCTTGCAAAAAAAACCCCAGGTATTTGGAACATCAAAAGATTACTGTTAAGTAAAGAAACTAGACATCTTAATTTAATAAATTTAGCAATTTTCTATATATGGTGCGATGCAAGAATCTGGTCTCATGGAAATCATTCCCTTGAAATGCACTTTAATTATCTAGCGCCAGTATCCTGTTTTCTCCATCCTGAATCCCCTCAGGGTGCAGCATTGGGGGTGGCTTCAGTGGCTGATGGCTTGATGGCTATAACATCCTTTGTACTGATACCGCAGGCTACATTCTTTGTCCACGTAAATGACTTGAATATGGATAGTAAATCTGTGGATTTGCAAAACGTAATTCTTGGAGCATTTTTAGAAGGACAAAGTTAAGGGCAATTTCAGAATCACTAGCAGCTAAAATTGCTATTTATACTTTTCCACCGGTAGGTAGTAATCTGTTGTTGCTATCTTCAGTATTCCCAAGGGATAACAAAAGCCATTTAATTCTAGAAAGAAATGTAAAATTTAGCACAATGCAACTTCCATAAAACCAAACACACAAACACACACCCAACTCTCGCAGATATGAAGTAATAATCTAAAATAGAATCCTGGAACTAATTGCAAAAAGAGAGCAAATGTACTCATATTGGATTTTATTCTTTTATTAATGTTTGATATATATATATATATATGTGTGTTTATTAATAAACTTCAGAGTTGCTATATGGAGAAATAGCTTTGTACCAATATTGTCTTTGTATGCGTTTATCAATAATGTATGAGATTGCCTCCTATGCTCCTTTTCCTTTATTCTCTTGCAGGCAGTAGATGTAGTTATCAGTTGTTTTTAAAATTTCTAGGCAGCCAAAGAACTAGTATCACTTAAATAAAGAAGGCAAATTGTCCTAAAGTAGGAACAATTTTCCTTCATTATGGAACATAAAGTCCTCCTATGAAGGGGGAAGAATTTCATAGCTAAAAGCTTTCAACTACAGAAGATTTATGAGTAACTATGTATGTTGTTTCAAAATGGACTCTCTATAATTAATGTCTAGGGGTTATCTTTGGTATATAATGGATTTTGATTTTTTAAATATTATTAGATAATATACAAAAGAATATATTTAATTGTATGTAAGTTATGAGAAATAATAAAAACTCCTGCAAACACACCACCAAAACTAAGAACTAGAATCAAAACTGCTGAGTCTTCTCTCTGTTCTCTACCCTGATCCCACCTTCCTGCTTTCACCAAAGAAATCACTCTGATCTTGGCTTTATGTTGAACATCCACATAATTTTTATCTGATTTTGCTTATTATTGAGATTTATAAAATTGATATCATACTTGAGTCTTCTGTGCTTGCTTTTTTTACTCAACATTATGTTTCTAAGGTTCATCCACTTTACTTTAACTAGTGTTCATTCATTTGTACTACTGTATAATATTTGATTGTATAAATACAAGAAAATGTGTTTATTCTATTAATGATATTTGGGTTGTTTGGGGCCTATTACGGACAGTACTTCCATGAACATTTATTTTAATGTTTCCTGGTACACATGTGCAAGATTTAACATAAGTAAAAGAGTAGACATACTAAGAGTAGAATTGCTGAGGTGTCGGGAATTCAAATATTCAACTTTAAAAATTCATGTCAAAATGTTTTCCAAAGTTATGGAATCAATTTTCAGCCCTTTTGCTCTATAGCTTCACCAGTTAGAATGGCCATTCTAGTCTTTTGTTCCTTGTATTAGTCTGCTCAGGTTGTCCTAGCAAAATACCTCAGATTCAGTGGCTTAAAAAACAAGAGATTTATCTTCTCACAGTTCTGGAGGCTGGAAGTCCAGGCTCAGGATGTTGGCAGTTTTGGGTCCTCCTGAGGCCTCTGTCCTTGACTTGCAGATGACCACTGCTTCCTTGCTATGTCCTCACATGGCCTTTTCTCTGTGTGTATACATCCCTCTTATCTCTTTCTCTTCTTACAAGGACACCAGTCATATCCGTTAGGGCCCCACCATTATGACCTCATTTAACCATAATTATGTTTTTAAAGTCCCTGTCTCCAAACAGCCACATTGGGAGATGGGGCATCAACATACGTATTTTAGGGAACACAATGCAGTCCATAACAATTTTAATTTGTATTTCTCTAATTACTGATAGGCTGAGAATCCTTTCATTTGTTTAACAGTTGCCTATGTTTCCTATTCTGTGAAGTCCAGAGAATATCTTTTGTCCATTTTTCTACTGTTTATCTTTTTCTTACTTATTTGTATTGTTTTTTAAATACAAGCAAATAATCTTTGGTCAGCTATATATGACACAAATAAGTTATTTCATACCTTCTAACTTTTTTAATGTTGTCTTTTGATAAATAGCGGCTCTCAATTTTAATGAAATCAAATTTATCTTTTAGCTTAGTGTCTTTTTGTTCTACTTAAAATGTCCTTCCCTAGTTTAATGCTACCCAGATATAGTATATTTTCTTCTGAAAGTTCTAGTGTATCTTTGTTTTATAGTCAAGCCATTAATGCACTTACAGTCGACTTGTCTGTATTATCCAATTTCTTTGTTTTCTTATGAATAATTAAGTTTTCCAGGACCATTTTGGAATGAATGGATTTTTTAGGTGTGTCTGAGCTGTTCTTGACCATTCACATAAATTTCAGAATTGGCAATCCTGTAAAACCTCTATTAAGTATTTTTATTGTAATTGTATTGACTATATAAATTAAGTTGGGGAAAACTTACACCAATATGATGAGTCTTTTCAATCCATAAACAAGATGTACCTCTCCATTTATTTAAGACTTCTTTAATATCTTTCAATAAGGTTTCATTTTCTCCATAAATGTCTTGCACATTTTTATTTAGATTTATTCCTAGGTAGTTTTTTTCCATTTTAAATAATTTTTAAGCTCTCTCTTTGTTCCTGGATTATAGAAATCCAATAGATTTTTGCATCTTGAGCTTATCTAGCCATCTTGCTAATATTGTTTTTTAGGAAGAGAGAGGATTTTCTTAGCAAAGAGGAATAAATGTAAAATTAAGTAAAAAGGTTATGGGTCAGCTCTGGTCAATAGAACTTTGCATGATAATGGAAATGTTCTTAGTGCTGTCAAAAACTACAGCCATTAGTCACATGTGTTTTTAAATTTTTAAATGTAAGTTCAATAAAATTAAAATTTCAGTTCCTAAGTCAAACTTGCCCACATTTCAAGTATTTAATAGCCACTTGTGACTAATGGACACTATACTGGACATTGTATCTCTAAACTATTAGACTGTGAAGCCATGGCGTCCCGGGATTTTATCTTTGTCAATGGCATAGTGAGATCTTTCATGTGACAGTTATTCTGTTATTAAAAAGAGAAGTTATTTAACCTAGTCATCCCTAACTTTTTGAAATAAGCCAACATAGCTTTCACCATCCATGAATTTCTTGAATCATATTTATGTTTCTAAACTATTTCTTGTATCAAGTGTTCACTTTGTACCAAGTTCATTGTCCTAAAATGGCACATACCAAAGTATCAAGAGGTTCCCTTATTCCTGATAAGCTGTGATGGGATGAAGAAGACCTTGTTACCCTGCCTGTCTGATTTTTATTATAATCAGATGTTAATCTGTATCAGTCTCCATATTCAAAATTCACCTTCAAAATTATATGTTATTTACATGATGGTTGTCTTTATTTCATTTAGCTAGTATCATGACCTTATAAATGCAGTTTTGGTCATTTTCTACTAAAACCTCATATTTATCTGTGTGGAAATACATCTCCTACTTGTTTGCCCTCTTATAAACTCTTCCTGTAATTTAATCCTCATGAGCTTTATTTCCCCTAACTTTAATTACTTAATATTTTGTAAAACATTTAAGAGATCACTGGTATGCTCTTTTTTTCAATCATCTATACATTTAAACAGTGTGTTGCAATAAGAAATAGTACTGGTAATCAGAAGACCAGAGTCCTAGTTTTACCCATAAAAATGAACTATATGTGCATTTAAATGAGTTTTATATAAGGTTTATTCTGATTCTAAAATTGCTATGATTATTTAGAAAATTATGTTTGAAATATGACATTATTCAAAACCAATAGAGGTTTGAAATCTATTAAAAATCTACAAAGAATTCAACTATTTCACCTTTTTCCCCGATTTGATATTAAACTGTAATCCTTCATCTTTCACTTACAGCATGCTGTAGCTGCTGTTGACACAAAGACAAAATATAATGTCTAAATATTGTGTACTTGTGTTTTAAATGAATACTTTTGTTTAAAATTGTCTTTTACATAGATTCTTGATTCCCTTTTCACAACGTTTCCATTCCCCATGCTACTGCAATCAATCACTCATGATAGAAAATTATTCTCTTTTCTGTTTGCTAAAGCTCTTTTTAAAATACCAAGTTTCAAATGATCATCAATTCAAGAAACTTTGGGAAATGAACCTCATAATTTCCAGAATGAATATTTTGTTTCACTGGCTACCAGGACACCATCCTCTCCTAGATTTCTCCCCTCCTCACTCACCATTCCTTGGCAGTCTCCCTTGGTGATGCCTCCCATCCCTCAACGTCTGTTAGAATGCCCTAAGGCTCATTCCTGGCCCCCATCACTCTGCATCTACCTTAACTACTCATGAGTTTTAATCTAGTCCCATTACTTTAATGGGAAGATGACTTATGATTCCCCAATTCGTACTTCTAGCCCTAAGCACTCACCTAATCTCCAGACTCCTAATTCCAATTTCCCACTAAATATCTCCAGTCTATGCATAATAGACATTTCAAACTTAGCAAATAAAACTAAATATTTTGCTTTGATCCATCCATTGCACTCCCGTTTTTCCTGGCTCCATAACTCATCCAGTTGCTCAGGCCAAAAATGTTAGATTCATCCTTAAACTCTCACTTTCCCACAATTCCTGTGTCCAGTCCATCAGAAATTCTTGCCAGTCTAACTTGAAAATACATCCTGAATGCACCTACCTCTCACCTTACTCTTGCCGTCTTTACTTACTCCAAGCCATCATTGCTTGCCTCATCTAATGCAATAGGCAGCCTCTTCCACAACCTCCTTGCTTCCTCCCCTCTTGCCCCAATCCTTAGAGTCTATAACCAATACAATAGCCAGAATAATCACAAAAAACCATGAATCATATCACATTATTTTCCAAAACCTGTTCCCATCACTTTAGAATAAAAATTAAACTTTTTACCTGTCCCACATGCTTTATTCAGTATTTCTTCTGCCCTACTCTCCAAGCTCGTTTACTACTACTATTCTCTCACACACACATCCAGATTTTCTTTCTGCAGTGGCTTCCCCAAGGTCAGGGCCTTTGCACTTGCTATTCCCTAAAACCTGGAAGATTTTAAAAATCTGTAAGATTCCTCCAAGCAAGATCTTAGAAGGTATTTACATTTCATTTTGTAGAGACATTTGGTAGAAGACATTTTTGCAAAAGATAGATACATTTTACTTTGGCGGCTCTTCACACATCTGGCAATTTCCAAGTTGGTTAAATAACAAATGTGAATTGATGAAGCTAAAATAAAAGAACTGTAGTTGGTGAGACCTATGTGTTTTAAACCGTGAACTTTGAGGAATTGTAGACATGCAAACTCCACCATGGTTTCAGTGTTAATGTGTGAGAATTAGCTAAGGTATTTTCCAAATACTCATTACTCTCTAAAGAGCTTCTGAGCAGCAAATCAGAACAGGGCCTGTGGACCCGAATTTTATCTAGTACCACAGTTGATTCTGTTGCAGGTGGTTTTCAGTCAGCCCTTTGAGAGACACCAAGCTGGGGTATTTGCCCAGATATGATTACCAATGGTCATGCAAGTCACCAATGAGATACAATCGAGAATCAACAAATGACTGAAAAGAGTGACAAAAGAAGAAGAGGATCCAGTAAGGACCAGTAGAGACACTATCCCAAGCACTCTTGGCTAGGAGTTTTACAAATCCATTCATATAAATGGATGATAGTTAACAGCCAAATGGCACTGCACATTTTTTTAAGTTGCAGAGTATTAAAGTGTATGGCTAAGCATCATAAGTTTTGTTAAATTATATTTTGGTTGCTATAAAATTAGGTGTACATTGTGTGTCATAGATGTAGGGATACAGATGTGTAAATATATGTCATTGTTTCAGTTCTTCAGCTGGTACTTCATAATGTCTTTGCAACTTCTAAATGAAGGGCCTCTTCAAATATTGTTTAGAAAGGAAAGATACCTGTTCGTCCCTGTCCACCTCCCTTTCTTCATCCCCTTCCTTGTCCCTTCCCTTTTTTTTATATCTTTATTGGAGTATAACTGCTTTATAGTGTTGTGATCCCTTCCCTTCTTGAACAAATTAGTCCATTAAGTGAGGTAAAATAACCCTTTGTCAGCATGGGGGAGGTGGGCATTCAAGGAACCAAATGACTTGGCATTGGGTCTCAGAGTCTGAGAAAGGGGAGAGGATGTCTGCATAAGGGAGCCTGGAGTTGACTGCTGAAGTCTGATTCGTGTGAAAGGGCATCCACATGAGGAAGTGGCCTTAGCAACCACTCTGTACAGATTGTCCTAACCCATGCCAGGTGGAGAAAATGTGTGGATGGGAAAGTGGCAGCTACAAGAATTTACTTAAATACAGGAAGATTGATCAAATAATTAAGGATATTAAGAATATGGTAATCAGTGTTATTTTAATATCTGTGGAGGGAGTTAAAATATGAAAAGGGCAAAAACTAGAATGAAAGGGTGTTGAAAGGGAATGGAGGATGTTAATGTGAGCACATGATTTTCAATATAGAGACATTATAGAAAAAAACATAGACTATATGTATGCATATGATAATGAATGTGTTTGTGAATATGTGTAAATGGTTATGAATATGTGTTTTCATATGTGTGTATGTATATATGTACATAAATCCCCTAGCTCTGCCTATTGAGAGTACCTGGGACCACTGCTTCCCAAGCGCAATGAATACACCTAGTGTCCAGATCTTGGTTTCTAAATACAGCTCTCCAACTGAAGGAACTAAAGCTCTTTGGAGAAATGGCTGATTCTAGAACCACTACAGGGAAAATATAAGATGACCCTAGAACATATTATTGTTTCAAGAAGTAAGGGATCAGCCATAAAAAGAAGCGAAATTGAGTTATTTGTAGTGAGGTGGCTGGACCTAGAGTCTGTCATACAGAGTGAAGTAAGTCAGAAAGAGAAAGACAAATACCGTATGCTAACACATATATATGGAATCTAAAAAAAAAAAAATGTCATGAAGAACCTAGGGGTAAGACGGGAATAAAGACACAGACCTACTAGAGAATGGACTTAAGGATATGGGGAGGGGGAAGGATAAGCTGTGACAAAGTGAGAGAGTGGCATGGACATGTATACACTAGCAAACGTAAAATAAATAGCTAGTGGGAAGCAGCCGCATAGCACAGGGAGATCAGTTCGGTGCTTTGTGACCTAGAGGGGTGGGATTGGGAGGGTGGGAAGGAGAGCGATGCAAGAGGGAAGAGATATGAGGATACATGTATAACTGATTCACTTTGTTATAAAGCAGAAACTAACACACCATTGTAAAACAAGTATACTCCAATAAAGATGTTAAAAAAAAAAGAAGGGAGATATCACAGAATAATTGGGAAACATCAAAGGATATAGAAGCCAAACTGAAGGGGTTTCCACTGGACAAATCTTGAACAATCTCAGCCTCAAAATAAATAATGGCAGAAATGTATTATAGTCAATTGAATAAAATAGGAGTCTATGAGTTCATACTGATTTAAATAATTAAATTGAGTAAATTATGTTTGATGAGGAACAGGATATTTACATAATTACAAAGTGCCTTACCACAAAATTTATTAATAATGAAGGAGAAAAAATAACTTTACAATGGAGAAGACTGGGTGATACACCTTAATCAAATGAGTAACATGATATTCCAGTAAGGTTACAAGTTAAAAGTTTGCCAAAATTGTTTGATAGGAAGCAGTGAGAAGAACAGAGCTTCACCACTGTGTTATTCCTGCCAACTACACATATCCTGAATAATCATGAGACAAATACAAACAGCTAAATCCTACAAAATAACTGATCCATATTCTTTAAAACTTTCTAGTTCATGAGATTCAAGGGAGGCCTGAGAAAATTTTCCAGATTAAAAAACTAAAGAGACAGGACAGCTAGATGCAACATGTGACACTGGGCTGATCCTTTTATTATGAAGGACATGATGGGGATAATTGACAAAACTTGAAAGGGGTCTGAGGATTAGTAGCTCTGTGGTCATGTGTCAGTGTTAATTTCCTTATTTTCATGATTATATTTGGATATATGTTTGTAGGAAATACTAGAGGATTTGGGGGAGACATTGCATTGTGTTAGCAACTACTCTCAAATGGTTTGGGAAATAAATTATTTTTATTGTCATTTCAATCTTTCTTTAATTTTCGAGATTGTTAAAAGAAGGCAAAAAAAGAGGAGTAACCCTCCTTTTCCTGGCGACTGCCATAGTTAAAAGCTCAGTTTACAATGGTGGTCAGTTTTTCAGTCTATTTGTGCTAATTTCTGTTACTAACAACATAGCATCTTATTTTCTATTTGAGGTTTTTGGATTTTTCCGAATTATGCTTTTGCTTTTTATTCTATCAAATGTCTATGAATTTGATAAAGTCCTCGGTATTAACACAAAATCTGTAAGATTCATAAAAATAAAAATAAGTTCTTGGAGAAATTTATAAATTTCTACCTGCATTCAAATTGGAGTAAGTTGGCAAGAAATTTATAAGGGGAAAATACTCTAAGGAGCACTCCCATTCAGAAACTCAAAATGGTTGCACGTGTTTATCTTGTAAGAGGTCTGTGATGAAACAGCAGGATGAAGGCTATATGTCCAAACTTAAATGCAATCTTTTAAATCGCCTTTCATGTCAGGCCATGTAAGAACTGGGCAATTCAAGAAGTAAATTAGAACAATTCTTATTTTCAATAATTTCTTAGGTCAACACTTAGAATAACGAAAAACTTATCTTTAACTCCAAGAAATCTGGACAGTTATTAAAGCAAATGTGTTGTCCTACTGGCCTACACCTGGTTACAAACAGCAGTACGACTTCAGAAAACCCTGGACACTGAGTGGGCTTTCTAAATATAGCTTTTTCTTTCTATAAAGGTGTTTTACAAGAATGCTATCTTTTGTGAAAATGTGGCCTTTATAAAGGGTACACTAAGGTCTGTGACTTTTAGACCTAGAAAAGATTTGAAATATTTTCTTAGCCTGGGAATCCACATTTTAGAGGCATAGAAAGAGAAACCCAATGAAATTAAATATTTTGCCCACCATCAAATGGCAAACAAGTAATAACGACAGCACTCAAGCCTCTGTCTTCTCAATCCATTGAATGCAGCATAAATAGATTGCAATAACTGCTGGTTTTCATTGTCCCCAACACTACATTTCTTCTGTGCCTTATCCCTCTTCTTTTAAGAGGGATGACAACATTATCTGCAAACTTTATCTATAACTTTTTTTTTTAATTTTGCTGTTTTGTAAACTTTTTGTTTCTATGTTGAAAATGTGTAAGGACATTTACCTTCTTTCTTGAAACACCTTTGCCTGCATTTATCACATTTTATTGTTGAACTATTGTGTAGCAATAAGTACAAAAGCGCCTCTAGTAGAGGAGATAATATCAGAGGCAACAAGGTGTGTGTATGGGGGGGCGGGGTTAGAGTTGACATACCTTAAGGGAGATGAGGAGAGAGGGAAGAGAATAGAAAGTTTATTTATTTGAAAAAATATGGCAAGTTAGAGAATTTTGGCTAAACTTTATACAATATAGCTTTCCTTAACTTAAATTCCGGCTTAACTTCCACTCTTTACATTGCCACAGACTAGGGAATAAACAAAGCAAAAAGATCTTTGGTACCACCATTTTGTGTTAATTTCATAAAGATTTCTACAAGACTTTTAAAAAATAAATTGAAAAACGAAAGTCTAGTCTTTAGCTTATTTTCCCTGCATGCTTGCACTTTAATAAGTTGATAAATGGCATTTAAACTCAATAGTTATGATTAATTCTGTCCCACAATTTTTAAAAGCACTGGGGATTGTGTGCGTGTGCATGTGCCCACCTTTACAACCAGTAAAATAAAGTTCTTGATCCAAAAATTATTATCACTTAGACTATTGAATAAAATCAGATATGATAGAGGGGCCAGCTGTTGGTAGGTTTAAAAGTCACCCTAGGTGATGAATTCATGCAGCAGTGTTGCATGTCTCTCTTTAGATGAAGCACTTAGAAGTATAACCAAGCATGGATCTAATTTCATATCTGAGATGTGTTTTATTTAGAGTTCTTTGGCAAGTGCTTGCTCTATGTGTTTTTATAGTCTTTGGTTGTGCTATAAAAATGTCAAAATTATGAATTAACAGATATGCAAAAGTGAAATCCTAGAAGATAGGATAAACATGAAGTCCTCTAATTATCACTCAAATAAGTTTGGTTGACACAGAACTGGGAATCAGATAAAGACATTAATAATTCATAATGCTGAAGTTAAAATCTTCTAGTTACAGTACAAAAGAAATCCTCATTTGTACCACAAGGTAATGAATTCAGTACTTTTCATTTGTTAAACATTTGCTTATTACCCTGCACCGTGCATATAAAACTGTTCCCAAATTTGGAGGGCAAACAGGAAAAACAGACACTCTCTACCCTCAAGTTGTTTATACTGCAGTCAGTGAAATTTCTCTACTTTGAGATCTTTTAATTCCTCAGCTCATTGTAACATCTTCTTCAGATGAATTGTTTTTTATTTGTTAAAACCAATGTTTAGCACTTTAAATAGTTTCTTCAATGTTCCTGATAGTGAAACAGAGTCATCATGGTAATTTCCAATACTAATTATAGAGTTGATAGGAGAAATGCTCAAGATTGATAGTAAAGTGATTTCGATAATCTACAAAATGTCTTGAGGTTTCCCAGATAACAACTTGTCTCCCAGGCAAAAATGCGCTTATTATTTATATTCCAAGCTTATAAAAATGTTTGTACTTTAATCATATAGAGATTTTACAACATCTTTTCATTCATATTTTAAGATATTTTGTTCAGTAGATTATCTCATTTAGAAACTATTGATTTATATATACATACTATGTAAATATTAGTATACATTTCTCAGTGACTAGATTAGTGCTTTCTTAACTACTTAAATTTGTTTAATTCATATTGTTGTTCTTCAGCATTTCTTTTACTCACTGGAGCCTATCCTACTGACTTCAAAAGGCCTGAAAAATCTGAAAATCCCATTTAAAGTAACTGTATGGAAAATCTTTAAAATAACGTATAATAATGGTAGAGAAGAAGTGTATTTAACATTGTGCTGAGATTATTCCATTAATAAAGAGATTAATCAATAATTCTAATATTCAGACATATAATAAAAATGAAAAACAATCATAATACTGAGCAATGACATTTTCAATAAAGGGAGATATTAAATATTGTACAGGAAACTAGAATCTGCAAAGCAGACAAGTTGGCAATGATTATACATATATTTAAAATATGTTGAAACAGTCATAGACAGTTTTTCTTTTTGGCTGAAAAGAGGCATATTGAAGTGTTTAAGCACTACTTCAACTGGAATAGATATTTAGACACTATACAGAAAACACATGATTGCAGAAGAGCAGATATTAGCAGCTGTGTGAATGTGTGTGTCTTTTTTTTTTTTTTTTTGTGGTACGCGGGCTTCTCACTGCTGTGGCCTCTCCCGTTGCGGAGCACAGGCTCCGGATGCGCAGGCTCAGCGGCCATGGCGCACGGACCCAGCCGCTCCGCGGCATGTGGGATCTTCCCAAACCGGGGCACGAACCCGTGTCCCCTGCATCGGCAGGCGGACTCTCAACCACTGTGCCACCAGGGGAGCCCGTGTGTGTCTTTAATTAATGTATTTTCATTCATTCAAAAAGGAGAAGAATACCAAATTTACTTTAAAGGTGGCATTGTGATATGTTAAAGTTCCATTCTTAGACTTTTGCTGCTGTTGCTGTTCCTTTAGTATTCACCAAAGAGTACCGTCCTGTCATTTATCCAAGTTAGAAATCTAGGAGCAATCCTAGGATTCTCATTATAGGGTCCACTACCTTCATGCTCCCCCCTCAATAAGTAACAAATTCTTGGCTCTCCTATATAGGAAAGCTCTCTCCAATGTACGCCTGCTCTGTCACTCTCCGGGTCCAGCATCTCTGCCTCAGCCTCCCACGGAAGTCACTTCTAGTTCATTCTGTGCAGGGCCATTTTTAAACCTTCCTCAGTCCTAGGCAATTGCCCTTTTAGAAGCTTTACCCTAAATGTTATCAAATGCATTAAAATGTGCCCAAGTCACATATCCAGTATAATTTATAGATAACTATATGAAAGCTGAGTAACATTGCTGTTGTAGTAATATTAGTTGAAAATATTAATTACACAGGTTTTGATCTCAATTTTGCAGATTTGTTTTCATATTCTGGAGCCATTTTTTTCAGGTTCCAAACAATTTTCTAAGTCCTTCTCAAACTCCTAGTCCCTAGTGAGTGTGCTTTTACTGTCACAGGGTTGAACAGCCCAGACAGCAAGATGTCTGAAGATGAAGACCATCACAGGGATGAGTAAATCAGATACGTGGAAGTTGGAATGCAAAGCGTTTGTAGAAAAAAATATACAAATCAAGGAAGAAATTGCAGTGTCAATTAATATGATGTATATCAGATGATAGTATTAAAAAGCCAGGTGAAAATAAAATAACTTAATAATGTACATATTTGTCTGATTGTTTACTAGTGATATACTGCTCAGTGTAAGGTGAGAACCTCAGATATTATCTTCTGGAAAAAAACCCTTTAAGCCCTAACAGTTTCAGTTTATAAATTTCCTCTCTAATAAATGAGGAATAAAATAATTTACAATAAATTAATTATTTCCTCTTCTGAAGGTGCCAATACCACAAATTCAGTCAGAAGATGGATCAAGTTTTTCATACATTTCTCTCATTTCACATTTTTTAAATAAATGAGACTATATTTTGTCTAATGACTACCAGAACAACTATCTGGAAACTGTGACTTCATTATATGTGAGAGAGTATTTTAGGAGATATAGATGTATATTTAGATGGAGATATAAATACATAGCATATATACACAATATTTAATCAGACACAGGAAATGTAGGATAGCTCCAGAGTGGTACACCCTATGTTCTGAGCTGCTCCGAAATGCAGTTCCTTTTTTTTTTTTTTTTAACATCTTTATTGGAGTATACTTGCTTTACAATGGTGTGTTAGTTTCTGCTTTATAACAAAGTGAATCAGTTATACATATACACATGTTCCCATATCACTTCCCTCTTGCGTCTCCCTCCCTCCCACCCTCCCTATCCCACTCCTCTAGGTGGCCACAAAGCACCCAGCTGATCTCCCTGTGCTATGTGGCTGCTTCCCACTAGCTATCTGTTCTAATGGGAGTTCTCTGGGCACAAAGGGCACTATTTTCTGTAATGAGACTAGAAGAAAGGATTTGCTAATAATTGCTTCTATAGCAACTAAAAATCTTGGAATCCCACCTTTCAGCATTTTGAAAATCTTAAAGGGGATGTTGTCAGTAACAAAAAAATTGAAGACTGATTATGTATTTAAATTAATGATTCTTTAAATTCATCTGCCCTTTCATCTTTTAAATTGATTCATGCTTCTCAGAAAATAAAATATGCTAATCCGTATATCATTTTTCCACTGCGTAGGGCAACTATATCTAAAAACAAAAATACTATCATTTTACTTTCCTTTACTCTATTCCTCCACAACTTGTGTTGTACTTTCATATTTTCTTTTCATTCTGCTAGTGAGATCTATATACATATATGTATGTATACATATATGTATATATACACATAATATTTAGATTTTAGATATTTGCATTATGCAGGGCAATCCATAAAATGGATAGATGCTTCATTTTAATACCATTGAATACAATTTTCATAATTTTATACTTTAATTATTTTTGGAAGCACAAACCAGAAAGGGTAAAGCAAACTTGAAATGGAAAAAGATGACCAAGCTGGCATTTTGCATTTCAGACTTTATATTTGGACTACTCAGTGGGACAGATTATAATAACAAAATTTTGCTTTTGCAGGGAGGTCAATCTTTGCTTCTGCATTGCCTCATCTCTTTTAATCCCATCCAGTTTATTTTTCATCTCAGAAACTATATTTTTCATCTCTAGGAACTCAATTTGGGTTATTTTTATATCCTCTATATGTCTATTTAAGATGTTGATGCTTTCCTTTAAACTTTTTGAACCTATGAAAATTAGTTATAATAACTGTTTGAATGTCTTTGTTTACTGATTGTACCATTTTTCAGTCTGTTTTCATTAATTAATTTTTCTCCTTGTTATGGGTTATATTTTCCTTCGTCTTTGCATCCCTAGTAATTCTAGATTGCATGTCAGATATTGTGAATTTTACTTTACTGGTTGCAGAGCGTATTTGTATTTTTTAAAAATATTTGTAACTTTGCTCAAAGAGGTAGCTAAGAAATAGTTTGATCATTTTGAGGCTTCCTTGTAAGCCTTATTAGGCTGCAAGTGAAACAATTTAGTCTAGGGCTAATTTGGTCCCACTACTAAGCCTATACCCATTGAATACTCTGTGTATTGAATACTCTAGTTGATGCTGCATGTCTTAAATTATATCAAAACATATTTGTATAATCTTAAAGCAATAAATGCAACACATAAAAATATAAAAAATTTTAAAAATTAACTCTTATTAAATAAAACAAAAATGTTTTCTTCTAGTAATTGTAGTATTTTAACATATTTAAATACTGCATCCCTATGAAATTCATTTTGTTAATAAATATGAAAAGAGAATCCACCTTTATTTTTCACAGGTGACCAGGGACTTGTTCAAACACCAACATTTAACTGTATTACACAAAACATTATGCCACTGGTTTTTATGGGTTATCATTATAATTAAAGCTTTATACAACCGTTGTCTTGTGCTGTTTGTTGTTCAATGTCTAAAAGTATTGTTTAATATATATATATTTTTTTACTTTAGCAGTTTAAGCCAGGAGAGTAAATCCAGTTCCTATTACTCCATCCTGTCCAGAAGCACAGGTCTTAAGTGAAATTTAATACCAAAGAAACAGTTCCAAATTTTACAACGGATCTATCACTGGTTGTTAGCATATCTTCCCACACCCAAGACACCAAGATACCTTCTACTCACTGTTAAAGCTTTATGATGAGCAAAACTTCCACCACTGTGCTTCCTTAGCATGTGAGTATATTTTAAATTTACTGGTTATATATATTCTCTAATTATCCATTATTTTGTCCTTCTTTTTGATTAGATATTGATATCCACATTTTTTTTTTCTAATAGCTCACAGAAATTTCTCTCATTAACAATACCAATAGAAATAACAATAAAAATCGCCTTGGGGGACCAAATTTATATCACATTATCAAGTTTTTATTTTGCTCCCATAAAACTTCTGCAAAATACAACCACTCTCTATCATCAGTATCATTAGAACAAAACCAAGTCATTCTAATCTCAAAAGCACAATATTTTATTTAACTTAATAAATTTCACATTATAAAAATTTTCTCATAGCATCATCCTTAATTCCTCAGTTTTCACTAATATTGGGGGATTTTTCTTTCAGTTATATGAGACTAAGGATGATTTTATTCATCTCTACAACCTGGTATATATATGTACAATGTTTGTCAAAAGTGGATATTCAAAAAAATTCTTGACTAAATTACGGTAATTCATGTGATCAGTTCTGCAGTTCTTAAAACTTTAAATTACTTGTTAATTCTAAGAGAAAGTCAGATACATTTTAGAAGGATTTCCAAACCATCCTAAAGTGTCAGCCTTCATTTCCTTGTGTGAGGGAAACAGGAGAGAAATAGATGGTTTTAAAGTTCTCCAAGCTTCTGTGTCCTTTATACATCCACAATTTTAATCCTTATCATTTTCAAGATTTGCTAAATTATTTGAGGTGATCCATTCTCTTATTAAAGTTACATATTTTATGTCACATACTGAGCATATTAACAAATAACTTACTGATAAATGACAATGCCCATAACATCAGGTTAATCTGATTTCCATGAAATGAGCTATAACTTCAAGAATATTAATTCATCTAATAAGGGTGATGATTTACACAATGTTGTCTAAACTATTTCTCTTGATTATTTAAGAGAGTTTTCCTAGGGGAAAATAGCTGGGAAGTGTATAGAAGAAAAAAAATACAACCATGATTAATTTAATTCCAGTCTAAAGGACTCCATATATAATGTATTTGAGAAAACCAAATCACTATTATAGATTCCGATAAATGGTTGTATATATGAGATATTTTTAATGTAACCCAAATTATAAGAAATAGTTTTTTGGTATAGAAGCAACCACTCTTTTACCTAAAGGAAAATATAAAATCTGAGTTCATTGAAAATTTGCCTCATTGCCCTCTGTTAGTTTGTGCCTGCCCCATCCTTAGGGGCCCAGTTAAGGACTATTCTATCATCCATACATCAGAAGAGAATGTCTGTGTTCTATGTTGATAGTCAGTCTAAACAAATATTTATACAGTTGAGATCAGAGATATAAAATGTCAGTTCCAAATCCACCCATGATGGCACATATACCAGACAGATGACAAAGGTTATAAAGGCCTGTGAAATACTTGAATCATATTTTGCAACCCTTGAAAGAATTCAAGTTGGAGATTAGCAGAAACCAGGCTCAGTTCTGTCCATAATCCCCTTTGTCTGTCTTCTAACCAACAATATGAAAACCTGAAGCCAAGCTGACAAATAGAGTGTGAAGGGCCTTCTACTGCATTTAAGAAAAAACTGAGACTTGCTATAGGTAGAAATTATCTTTTCTATTACTATTATTGTTGATGTTGTTGTTATTCATAGAAATAATGGAAAAATATCCCTAAATAACATTATTCTGCTGGATTCTTTACTATATGCAACACAATAAATTAACTCGCTTCATATTACACTGGGCATATAACATGAAAACATGTGCAGAGAACAGAAATCAGTATCTGTACAGACAAATGCCCCTGTGATAGAGAAATCTATTATTTTAAGTCCAGACAATTAGATCTATTAAGGTGTAAGAGTGTTTCAGTACAGTCTTGCTAAAAGTAAATCGAAAAAAAAAAGGAAAACTGATGCCAGTTAGATACAAAATATAAGATTATGCTATGTATATGGGACAGGATAGAACTCTGAATGCACTCACATGTAGGGAAAGCAATATTAGTGACAAATCAACTAATGTCCTTATTGAGCATAGACGTTCCAAGAAGGGTGAAGAGTACTGTATATTAGATGTAAGACTCATAATATTCAAGTTAGTTGTAAAAGAAACAAGGTAAATGCTTTCAGTCAATAGGATAGGCTGAACTGATATTGAGAATCCTTTCTTCCAACCTGAACACACAGTTTGTTATACTTGTGTTTTCATTTATATGTTGCTTTTACATGTAGCAGCACATAAAAAGAAAATGAACAAGCTTATAAAAAATGGGGGGATCCCCAGTCTCAGGATTTAAGGAGAAAAAACAAATTCAACATTAGAATAGTGAGGAGGAGTTGAAACCAAGAAATTCAAGGGGGCCCTGGAAATAATAAGCCTTGTTTTTGAGGGCTGGCTTTAAATATCTGTTGTCTTATCAGAAAACAGGTAGATGCTGTTGTCTTATCAGAAAACAGGTAGATGCTGGAAAACAATAGAATAATATCTTCAAAGTACTGAGCACATATAGCTGTCCAAATTAAAATTCTACACTTCATTTTCAAAAAACTACTCAAGAACAAGAAGTAAAGAAATTTTCATTCCTAGACAAAGAGGAATTACCACCCACAAACTGTAACAACAACAACAACAAAATGACTAAAGCAGTAGCAGCAGCTATTGGAATTGTCTGAAGGCATTAAAAAATATTCTGATGCCTGAAGCCAATACTTGGAGATTTTTTTTTTTAACCAAAGTGATCTAGGCAGTGTTTCAATAATGGGAGCTTTAAAGGGTTCTCACATAATTCTCATGTGTTTTAGGCAAGATTGGAGACCATTGTACAAAGAATGTTCTTCAGTAAGGAAGAAAATAAGCATAAAAAGAAGTAGGAAGGTGCACTGAACAGTGACCAGCAAAGAAATTTGTAATGTTGGAATGAATCTGAATAACGGTTGAGTGTAAAAAATAATAGCCAATGGGGGTGTGTACAAAGTAAAACTAAAACACTAGATAATATACTGAAATACTGGAGATCAGATTTAAAATTTGAGGGGTCCATGAACCGCTTAGGAGGAAGATGAGATAATTAGTTTTAGACTTTTTCAAGTTAGACATATATGTCAAATTTTTCAGAAAACACTAAAAATGAAGACTTCATATATGATTCATAAAAAGGTAGACCATAAAAAGAGAATGAAAAATGTGTTTAAACGAAGTTAGTACCGGGAGGAATAAAACATGGAAAAATAAAGGAGAAATAGATCAATAATCACAATACATTTGATCACAGAGACAATAAAAATAAATTTTAAAATTCCAGTTTATGCTGCTTACAAAAGACATATATAAACTATTTTTAAGATGCAATGCAATACTTCACTCGAAGTAATTAATTATATACATGATAAATGATTTTTAAGATTACATATTTGGCATGATGACATGTATATAAATTTTTAAAACTCAAAGCAATCATGTGTTTTTCATGGATTCATTTGCATATAGTAAAAAGTTCAAGCATGGATTCAAAGTATTTATATTCAATTCATGATACCAGTTATCTAAGAAGAGGAAAAATGGGACTGAAATGAGAATAGAGAGGAGAGAAAAGAAATGTGTGTGTATCTGTGTGTTTGCGTGTGTGTGTGTGAACACATGTACAACAAATATGTGCTTCTTTCACAGCATGATTCACTGTATTCCATCAAAATATTAATAAGATTTCATACAATATGGGCATCTCTGCAGAAATTAAAATTGTCACATGCTTATGTGTATTGGGCAATGAGCTCACCTTACTATTTCCATCCATTCTTCAATTAAAATCTAGAAATGTGAATGGGCTGTTAGAATTTAGTTAGTGAGCCAATTATCTTTACAGAACATGCTAGTTATGCACAGCTTTTCCTTGGCTTAACTATGTTTTCAAATAGCAGGCATTCATTTTACGCCTTTAATTGATGGCTATCACACACAATTAGTTTGAAATTTCTTATCAATATGCTTGAAATATATTTGGTTGAATCATTGGAGTAATCTTTTTTGAACTTACCCAAAAGTATGTGTTTAGCCTTCCTAAACACAGTGGCACATTTCCAAATACAAAGTAGTTGCATTAGAATTATTCCTAATATGAAGTCATTCAATATTTGTGGCAACAAATTTTCTCTTGAAAACTTAGCTTCCAGATGGAAGAAAAATAAGGGTAGAAATGTATTTAAAGGCAAATTTGAAGATGAGAAATCAAAATTCACATTCCATAGTGAAAGAAAAAGGGTTAGTAATTACAGAGAGAAAGGCAAATACAATGCAAAAATTATTGGAACATATTTTGCTCAATTACAAACAAACTTACGTGGTAAGTTGTAGCTTCCATTATTGCACCAATTTGTAGCATATTTTAATATTTTCATTTTGAAAGGAAAATTTTAAAAAGTCATCTCTTGTTTTTTTAGAAAGTATCTAGAGTGGTTGAAGTGAAATAACTTTCAGAAAATGTGTTAAAATGGGGCTACAAAAGACTTAGGAGGACATAAGCTTGGTTCTTATTATTGACAGTTTGCAAATCAGCCATGGGGATACACATTATTTCCAATTTAAAATGAATGATGATTCTATATACATATATATGCATCTTATCATATTGATTATAAACCAAGTAAAATCTCATGAAATCTAAGTATGTTTGAAAAACTTAAACCTATTTTTATGTTTTTCCAAACACTAGAAAATGAAAGCAATTTCTGTTGTTTGTCATTTTCTTTTGGACTCTCTTGGCTTCCTGAAAATGATTATGTCAAGATATTGGAGAAATATTCATAGGAAGCAACAGAGGCCATGAGAATAGAGACCTACACTGCTTCCTCATTAGAAAAAATAAAACAAAAATTCCTGTCTATCCATTTCAACTTACACTCAGGGATGCTTATAATATAGAATTTGAAAGTTGAATACATACATAGGTCCCAGTTGTCAAGTAGTCAGCCCTGTTGATTATTCATGCATTCCCTCCTAAGTATGTTGTTCTTAGAATTCAGAGGGGTCCTTTAATCACACCCCCCATCTTGACTACTCACATCTCCAGATTTTCCTACTTCACGGCATATTGGTGTTTAACTTATTAAACAAATATTTGTTGAACAATTACTATGCATGCTAAGCAAAGGGGATCAAAGATGAATGAATATTCATTTGTCTTTAAGGAGACACAGTCTACTGGAGAGAGGCAGAACTGTGAGCAGATGACTGCATAAAGAGGCAAAGTCAAGTCTTATTTATTCAGAGGAAGAAGTCCCCGTGATCAAGCAACAAGTAAAATCATTTCAGTGTGCAAGACATGGATTTGTGATTGAAAATGCACAAGCATATTTATTATCCATCATAGATGATCACCTATTATAATCAGTGAGATTTCTTAATGGCACAGCATCTAGAGGAGGACGTCATGCATGAACCTGTCATATTCAGAAAGTAAGGAAGTGGCACAGTGGGAACAATTCAGGAAAGTAAATAAACATGACAGTAGATTTAAAATCTACTTTAACTGTTCTTACTATCATTAATCTATTTGGGCAAGTAGTAGTTTTCATTGATGTTAGCATTTTTTCATCCACGACTTGAAATCAGACATTAAATATTAATATTATAAAAATGTTACTAATTGAATTCATTCACAAATTTATAAAAATAGATCAGCACCAGAGACCTATTTATTGGAAACAAAGTAGGTAGAACAATGAAACTCATTTATAGTTCCTCCTCAACCAAAGTGGACAGAAGTTTTATATGTAGAGGTCAATCCTGGGCCAGAGGCTATTTAATATTTTCATCAAGTCTAGGATGATAGAAAAGCATGTGGATTTAGTCATTTACAGTTCTCTTTAGTTGATAAGACTGATTAATACTTTGTCAAGATCAAAATTCAACATGACCGTAATATGACCTTGACAAATTGGAGAAGTGGTTTAAAACAATGCAATTTAATAAGTCTAAGGGTCAGATATGGGCTTTAAAGGGATTGGGAAGGAAATGGAAATTATAATAATGTAGGTGATACCATGCCAGTGAGAATGCATTTGTGTGTGTAATATAATATGTAACAAATAATATTGAGTATGATTTGAGTCAAGAATATAGCAATAGCTTTTATTTTTTTTCTCTCTCTCACCATGGCATAGTGCTTACTCACTCACAAATATTTCTAATACATGTCATCAAAATTTCATCATTAAATCCTGTATCCCTGCTGATAAAATTAAAAGTAATTCTAAGATATATAAATGAAGAGAAGGGTATAAAGGTACAAATAAGTGGGTGAATATTAATGAAATTACTTTGTATTGTGCTTTACAAATACGATTTATACATTTATCTTGTTACTAACACATTCATTCATTCATTCATTCAGCAATCATTACATATTTATAGAACTTCTACTATGTCCCAGGCACTGCATTAGGTGCTGGTAATACAAGGTGTGGAAAAGCAAGCATTGTCCATATTTCTTAGAGCCTGCAGTCTAAAGAATAATTACTAATTGTAGTAAATATAGACAGGGTACTATGAGCCATGGGGCAGGGAGCCTTTCTCACCTGGAAGGATGAGGAAAGGCATCCCTTGTGAAATGTCTTCTTAACTGAAGTATGACGTAGGTAGCCTAAGGGGACAAGGGAGTAAAGGAGTAAGTATTTCTTGCAAAGGGGAAAGCAAGTGTTAAGAATTTGAGCTTCAAAAAAGGAATGCTTCACGTTGATATTACAGTCTCAACAAATACAATTAAATTTCTGGTTGTTAATACATTGCATAAAAGTGGAGGAGTGGATTTCTGCCAAAATTAGGGCATATAGTTAGGATTAGAAATGTGCTCTGTGTTATCAGTGACTTTAACATTGCAGTGAGACTGGGAGAAAAAAACGTACAAAGAGGCTATCCTCTGGACCCAATGGCACTGATGTACATCAAGGCTTTTGCTGAAGTAGAAAACCTGCTATTGATATTGAGATGCTCTTGAATGAAACAATGACTTCAAATAAGAGTTCCAAACTGAAACTCAGAAAGACCACCAATCTGACATGACTTAAATTTGAACTGCTTCTCAGATAGGCAATTTATACTTTGGGGTAAATGGAAACTGGGCTTGGTTTCACTAATGATATCAATGACATTTTGCTATTACATTTGGTTTAATATTTTCATTTTACAAATCCCTAACTTCAAAAACTCTCTAAGGGAAAGTAAGGGGAAAAGGATAGGACTAACTTGTTTACTTACATTACCTTGAATTTTACATTTAAATTGAGCTGCGCTATCTCCACCAATGCTTGACTAGAAGCCTGCACAGTGAGTAGTTGTAATGGAGGAGATTGACTCATTTTAATGGCCACATCTGATGGATCTCAAAGAAATTCAGGTAAAACAACTCTCTGCATAGTTCATAGTCAACTATTTATACTTACAGAAAAATGCCAAAGCCTAGAAAACTTTAAATGGTGGATAATCAGCAACATTCACATTTTTCCTTGAGGTTTTCAGGATTGTACAAACACATTTAGGCTTTGAAAGACACGTTTTGGAACTTTACTGGAGGTATTCTAAGAAATACCTTCATGTTAAAACAATCTCCAAATATTTTAGGAATAACTAGTATCTCTCTGTAAATAATTCATGCCTTAATTAATTATTATCATTGTTAGAAATTCATACTGAAGTATTTCAGAAAAAGATGACATATTAAGAATGTGACACTGCTTCCATGTCATATAAGAGCATGAGGATATCTCTATTATGAAACTTACTGCATTTTGCTACAACATTTTTGTCTATCTTCTCTTCCAGATTACAAGCTTCTTAAAAAATAGACTGTGCACAGATCTAACTTTCTGGCCTACATTTGCAGCACTGGAGACTACTATTGAAATATTAATTCAAAGGATATTTTAGAAAACATTATAGACAGAACTCTACCATAAAAGAGCATATATAAATATAGCATATTTTCTGATGTTATTGAATCATCTTAAATATTGGTTAATGCAAATTTCAATCTCTAAGGCACTTCTACAACATACCTGAAAAATGATCGTCATCTTGTACTTGAATGTCCTCACTGAGAAAGAAATTGCCAACTCAAAATAAGTTTATTTCATTTTTAGGAAGCTCTAATTGTTAGAAAACTCACTCTTAAAATAAGTTAAAATCTCTATTCCTCAACTTCTATGCATTTTCTTGGTTTTTAAATTAGGGGCAACTTGATCTTTTTTTGATTTGACAGCTCTAACATAGCTAAAGCTGGCGTTCAGGTCCTTTGCCCACTTACCTACTCTTCATAATTATTTTATTAAAAGAAATATATTGTGGTATAATATAAAAAATACACTAACTTGAATGTCCACTTTAATGAATTTTGACAAATGTAAATATTTTGTAACTCTGTTTCCATCAAGGTAGACAATTTTCCTATTACCCCCCTTTGCAGTTTTCCCTTTCCTCTTTGCAGTCACTCTCTACTCCATATTTGATACAGGCAACTGCTGATATGTTTTCTGTCGCCATAGATTCATTTTTCCTTTTCTAGAAAGTCATATAAACAGAAACATAAAGTACATACTCTTGTGTGTCTAGCTTTTTTCTCAGCATAGTGTTTCTGAGATTCATCCTTGTTGCATTCCTCATAATTCTATCCTTCTACTGCTGTATGATATGACATTGTATGGATATACCACAACTGGTTCACCCATATAAATCTTGTTGGAGATTTTCTGATGATGGCCATTCTGACTGGTGTGAGGTGATACCTCAACGTAGTTTTGATTTGCATTTCTCTAATGATTAGTGATGTTGAGCATCCTTTCATGTGTTTGCTGGCAATCTGTATATCTTCTTTGGAGAAATGTCTATTTAGGTCTTTTGCCCATTTTTAGATTGGGTTGTTTGTTTCTTTGATATGGAGCTGCATGAGCTGCTTCTAAATTTGGGAGATAAATCCTTTGTCAGTTGCTTCATTTGCAAATATTTTCTCCCATTATGAGGGTTGTCTTTTCGTCTTGTTTACGGTTTCCTTTGCTGTGCAAAAGCTTTGAAGTTTCATTAGGTCCCATTTGTTTATTTTTGTTTTTATTTCTCTAGGAGGTGGGTCCAAAAGGATCTTGCTGTGATTTATGTCATAGAGTGTTCTGCATATGTTTTCCTCTAGGAGTTTGATAGTGTCTGGCTTTACATTTAGGACTTTAATCCATTTTGAGTTTATTTTTGTGTATGGTGTCAGGGAGTGTTCTAATTGCATACTTTTACATGTACCTGTCCAGTTTTCCCAGCACCACTTATTGAAGAGGCTGTCTTTTCTCCACTGTATATTCTTGCCTCCTTTATCAAAGATAAGGTGACCATATGTGTGTGGGGTTATCTCTGGGCTTTCTATCCTGTTCCATTGATCTATATTTCTGTTTTTGTGCCAGTATCATATAAATGCTGGAGAGGGTGTGGAGAAAAGGGAACCCTATTGCACTGTTGGAGGGGATGTAAATTGATACAGCCACCATGGAGAACTGTATGGAGGTTCCTTGAAAAACTAAAAATAGAACTACCATACGACCCCGCAATCCCAGTACTGGGCCTATACCCTGAGAAAACCATAATTCAAAAAGAGTCATGTACCAAAATGTTCACTGCAGCTCTATTTACAACAGCCAGGACATGGAAGCAACCTAAGTGTCCATCATCGGATGAATGGATAAAGAAGATGTGGCACATATATACAATGGAATATTACTCAGCCATAAAAAGAAACAAAATTGATGTATTTGTAATGAGGTGGATGGACCTAGAGTCTGTCGTACAGAGTGAAGTAAGTCAGAAAGAGAAAAACAAATACCGTATGCTAACACATATATATGGAATCTAAGGGAAAAAAAGGTCATGAACAACCTAGGGGTAACACGGGAATAAAGACACAGACCTACTAGAGAATGGACTTGAGGATATGGGGAGAGGGAAGGGTAAGCTGTGACAGAGTGAGAGAGTGACATGGACATATATACACTACCAAACGTTAAATAGATAGCTAGTGGGAAGCAGCCGCATAGCACAGGAAAATCAGCTCGGTGCTTTGTGACCACCTAGAGGGGTGGGATAGGGAGGGTGGGAGGGAGGGAGACGCAAGAGGGATGAGATATGGGAACATATGTATATGTATAACTGATTCACTTTGTTATAAAGCAGAAACTAACCCACCACTGTAAAGCAATTATACTCCAATAAAGATGTTTAAAAAAAAATCTTGGATATTTTGGTCATATCCAGTTTTACCTATTATGAATAATGGTGTTACACATTTTTGTGAACAAATTTGTGTGACCTAAGACTTCATATCTCTTGGATAAGTATGAACTATTAGGTAATTGCTTGGTCATATGCAAATGTATATTTAACTTTAAAGCTTTCATGCTACAAGCCCATTAACAATGTATTCATGTTTCTCTAGGTCCACACCAAAACTTGATATTAACAGTTTTTTAAATTTTAGACATTATAGTGGTATGTAGTGGTATCTCATCATAATTATAATTTGTACGTCTTTGATGGAGCAATCTCTAAATATATATAAATTATATATACTTAATATATATGTTGTATACAATATATGTAAATATTTTAATTAATTTTTTTGGAGTATAGTTGATTTACAATGTTGTGTTAGTTTCTGCTGTACAGCAAAGTGAGTCTGTTATACATATACATATATCCACTCTTTTTTAGTTTCTATTCCCATATAGGTCATTACAGAGTACTGAATACAGTTCCCTGTGCTATACAGTAGGTTCTTATTAGTTATCTATTTTATATGTAATAGTGTGTATATATATATATATATATATATAATGTAATTAGGCACTTAAAAATAAAAGGAAGACATGCAAATAGCCAATAGGCATATATTCATGGATACATATACTTTATATTTATATATATAACATATCCATAAATATATTTTTGCCATTTTCTCCCATTGGATTGTCTTTTTATTTTTGAAGTGTAAAAATTCTTTCATCTGTATCTAAGTTCTTTGCCAGATATTGATATTGCAAACATTTTCCAAGTTTGATCTTTCCTGTTGATTTTCTTAATTTTGATTTTTATTCAGCAGAAAGTTCCCTTTCCTCTGTGGCTGTCACTGCCTTGTCAGGGTTGGGTTCTGATCCCTAGTCGTTGGAGCAGAGGCCCTCAGGTCTGTTTCTTAGCTGTGTTTCTGATCTGCGGTGTGAGGTCGGGAGGACTGGCGCACCCCCAATGGGACAGAAGCCGTTGAGTATTCCTCCTCTGGAGGTGTCCACCTGTGGGTGTGCTCTGTTTTGTCTCCTTCCCGCCCATTGTGTGGGCTTACAAAGTACACTGCTGTTGGTACTGCTCTCAGTCCCACCTTAACCATGGTTATGGCGGCAACTGGCCCTGGTGACTCAGGCATCATTTTCACCAGGCCACTGGCCCAGATCCACTGAGGTCAGGTCCCAGGACTGCGGTAATTATGTACCTGGACACACTATGTGAGATACGGAGGCAGCTCAGACTCTGGCCTGGCCAAACCCCAGCGTATATGTGCCCACAAAACCCACAGCTGCTAAAGCCAGACCTGTCTCAGCTGCAGGAGCACTTGTCCATTGGGATGTTCCCAGGTGCTGAATTTAGGAAGCCATCAGAGGAAGGGTAATGCCATGATTTGCACAGCCATGAGGAGAGATTTCAGCTCTTCTTCCTTAGTTGCATGTCCCCTGGAACTCAGCTGTGGTTTCAGCCCCATCTCTGCATGTGGGCCACCCACTGGCGTCTGCTCCCAAGGCTGCTGGAGCACATGAGCTTGTCAGGCAGGAGGATGTAGAAGCGGCAATCAGGGCAGGCAGGCTGCCCAGGTGAGAGGGTGCTGAGTGGCTATGGGATGTACGAGCCTGTCAGGCAGGAGGGAGTCAAGGTGGCAAGCTGGGCAAATGGGCCACCCAAGCAGGAGAGTGCTGAGGTGATGATGGCTGGGGGCCCGTGAGCCACTCTGGCAGGAGCCCTTCCTAGTGCCTGTGGAGGCAGGGGCCAGTGCGTGAGGAGAGAGGCTGCAATGGGGGCCCCGCCCTTTGTGCATCACGCAGCAGTGGCACTTTGCTTCTCTGCTGGTCTGGGCTTCCTCCAGGAGCATTCCTTGTTGTGGAGCTCCTCACTCCTATCCCCTTGAGCTGTCCCCTCACAGCCAACATCATTCCCCTTCCTGGGTCTGCTCTTCAAACCCCACATTCCAACACTCAGCCCCCCGTGTGCACCAGTGGTCCCCAGTGGCTGGGGCATGCAGAGCTGTGGCCAGACCACTTGTGTAGGCCTCACTCTCTCCTGCCTGCCACAGACTGGTTGCTGCACTGTTCTCTGAGCCACCAAATTTCTCCTTCTGCCCCAGCTTCTCTCCCCGCTGCTTCCCCAGATGCGGGAACCTCTTCTCACCTTCAGCTCCGCTCCCCCACCCAGGGTCACAGGTCACGTCCCACTTCATCTGCTCTTCCTTTTCCCTTCTTCTTTCTTTCGTCCTACCTGCTTACGTGGGGATCGTTCTTGTCCTTTCAGGTGCCTGAGGTCCTCTGCTAGTGTTTATCAGGTGCTCTGGGAGAATTGTTCCATTTGTAGATGTATTCTTGATGCATTTGTGGGGAGATATGAACTCCACATCTTCCTACTCCTCCGTCTTCTAGACTGACTAATCAGCCGTTTGAGTTTTAAAAGGCCACTTTTTCCCCTTTTTTAACCTTGGTTTCAGGTTCTACCTAATTTAGCTAATTAGGCTCAGTCTCAGGTCATTGTGGTCTGTATTTACATTTCTGATTTGTACCGATTTGCAAGACAAAGACAGTTGCTTTTAATTCCCCAAAGAACTGGCCTGTCACCTAAATAATATTAAAAGATTGATTTGCCCAACTACGTTTTCTTTAACTTGCTTTTCTGTATCAGTGAGAAGATTTCCAACTAGACTGAAATTTCAGAATTCTATAGTCTAGAACTTTATGGTTTAATTGATCATACCTTCTAAACTTGCATAAGGCATTCAACAAAGACCCTCTTTCTGAGTGCACAGGTTAGACCCAGAGTAAAGTCTCCATTATTTATTTTTATTATCCCTTAAATATTAGCTGTCAGTTTTTACTTTATATTGTATAGGCTCAGCTAATCCCACTGGTTTCCTTTAGTATGTTTAATTAATATTTCCTTCATATGCCATCTTATAATATCAGGCAGGGGAAGAATTCCCCAGTGAAACATGTCTATCCCACACAATATAATTAGGCAAAAGAGAGGTAATTATCTTACACAATGCCCATTTAAACATACCAATTTTAAAAAGACTCTGGGGTCCCCAGAGAGTGGTTGAACCAAGGGACTCAGGCACTTTTGTCAATCTTTTAACTTGATTAATTGGTCTAACTTTTGCCCCAAGTAATTGTTGGTCAGGTATCTCAGTGTAATTTTACGTGTATAAAATTTACATGTAATAAAATATACGTATTTTAAACTGGGGTAAATAGGGCAGACTTGTTTGGGTCTGGCCCTTTATTGTTGATGACAAGTAGGAGATCCCTTTGGCCCATCCAATCTTAGGTAGTATTGTATCCAATCTTTGATTTATCTCATTAATGTCTGTTTTATTTATCCCACTTTAAAATAACCATCTAAAGATTTCTTATTCATTTAGGAGAAGTCCCTTTAAAATTTCCACCTTGTTGGGAAAAAGTTTTTAGGCATTTCCTTCAGTTTTTTTCCCTGTTACTTAACCTAATTAACAATAATTATTCTAATGTTTTTATTAGCATCTGTAAGACCCATTTAGGGGAAGCAGAGACCACAAATAAGGTTTCCCAAACCAATTTTTTGGGTTTGTTTGAAACTAAAGGAGTTTTTAGGTTAACCATTATATGACTAATTTCCAGCATTTCCGCCCCCCATAGGAGCCAATGAAACAGCTGTTTATAATGAGAGCTCTCTAAAAATTTACCAATTTAGAAGTTTCTCCAATTTGAAGGATCCATCATCTGGCCATAAATGAGGTATACCTTAATAGTGACTCAAACCAATAAGACGCAAGAGGCTTCCCCACAAAAGAGTGTAAAGGATGCTGTCTAAATAAGATCCAGAAAGTTTACTCCCAAAAGTAGTTTAAGAAAGTAATGGTCTTTGTTGTACAGGCTGACACAATGAAGGTTAAGATGGCAAAAAGCCCCTGAGAGTTGTACAGTCAGACAAAAGACTACTCAGAATCCCAGTCTATTTGACTGGCTGCCAAATGTACACCATATAAGTACTTTTGGATGGTAGTGACCAAGTTCTCAAAACACACACACACACAGAAGAATATCAGAACACTTACATTTCAAAGACACGGGAAGAGAAATGCAAGTTTCCCCTAGAAAGCCTTTTGTTTTTTTTGAAGTCAGAATTCTGAAAAGATGTTTTTATCGAGCCAGCTTTTTCTAACTTAACTGCATATGCAATAAAAGAGTCCTATCTTAGTCATTTTTAGGGCAAGATTTTCTTTAAGTCCCACGTAAGTAAGCACTTGTAAATGTAAATTTTGTATGGACATAAACCTGGCCAGGATATCCGTTGGAGGCTGGAAATCTGTTGTTCCTTTTTCTTTTGTATTGAAAGCTAAGTTCCCCATTCTGAGTTCAATTTGTGAAGATCACTTTTATTTTGACAAACTCTATTAAAGTAGCCAATTCAAGGAAGACAGGTTAGTCTTCCACCTAATTACCCAGTCCAACTTTTACTCAGTGTCTTTCACCTGAGCAAAGTCTCCCCAGTCTTTCAGCTGAGGATAAACCACAGTGTCTACACTGAGCAAGATCTTCCCAGTGTCTTTTAAGTGAGGCTAACCCACTTGAGCAGAAGTCTTCCCAGTGTTTTTCTACTGAGGATAAGCCCTCAGTGTTTAAACTGAGTAAAAATCTTCCCAGTGTCTTTCACTGAGGATGACCCAAGTACTTCTTCTTGAAACCAAGTTTCAAGGATAACCTACTACTCAAGAGAAGAGTTGAACACCACTGCATACAACTTAGGATCATCAACCAAAACTGGAGATCCAAGAACCAGGAGATACTCACCGAAATTCGTCTGGACTCTCTGAGAAAGCGGACAGGCCCAAGAAGCCTCTGCTGGTGCCAGGACTCTGGATCCTCATAGAGTTCAGGCAAAGAAGAAAAGTCTGCTCTGGGCCCCTTCATTGGTTGCCAAGACTGCTGACTGAAAACTATGCACAACCCAAAAGGAGAATTATGTTTTATTTGGCAGATTTTCTGAGGACTTAAGCCCAGAACACAGCCTGTCAGATCACTCTGAGGAACTGCTCAGAAGACCTAAGGGAGGAGTCAACCAAAACCAGGTAGTCAGAACATCAAAAGGTTACTATTAATTAAAGAAAACTAGACATCTCAAGTTAAGGACTTTAGCACTTTTCTATGTATGAGAAGATGAAAGAATCTGGGCTCTGTGAAATCATTCCTTTGATGTGCACCTTAACTCTAGAATCAGTACCCTGTTTTTCTCCATCCCGAATCCCCTCAAGGTGCACAGTTGAGGGTTCCTGCTTTGACATCTGACTTGATGACTGCAACATCCTTTGTCTACTGATATGGCAGGGAACATTTTTCATCCACGGGTAAGAAATTGAGGAGAAAATTAACATAATTCAAGATATAAAACCATTACAATATTAAAAATTCCCAAATGTCAAACAAACATAAGTACCCTTGACCTGTAAAATGGAAGATGCCAAAGAAGGGAAAAAAAGAAACAATAAAGAAAATGTAGAAAATAAAGCATAAAATAAGATGGCAGAAATCAATAACAGTAGAACAATAATTAAATAAATCAAGGTAAATGTTATCATAAGATTTTTAAATTTCCAAAAAAAAACCCCATCAAACAAAACATATTGAAAATAAAGTAATAGAGAAAATTTAGAGAGCAAATATGAATGCAAAGAAGACCTGTTAGGTAGTTAGTCAGACATTAGCAGCAAGGAGGTGACAGTGGTGAGAAAGACAAGAAGAAGAAATTGAGTCACACGCAGCCATCTGGGGACTCTCCCTTGACTCCACCCAGAACGGGAGAAACTATGGTCTGGTGGTGGGCAGCTTATCCTGATAAAGAGAGGCACAGTAACACAAGGGGACTTCTCCAGGCTGTGCATGCCCAGACCAGACAGGCGTATAACCTATAGTAAATCCAAACTCATTATACCATAATTACAATAAATTACATGTGGTTTTGCCCCTCCCCCCACCCAGTAGGCATTTCTTGGGGATTCAAGGATGAGAGCATGCGCAGCAGAAAACTTGTTCCATAGCTCAGGACTGTCAATCAAATAATGATCCTTGTCACTCACCCCCGCCTCTCTGCCAAATGCTCCTTAAAAGCGCTCGTAAGGGGCTTCCCTCGTGGCGCAGTGGTTGAGAATCTGCCTGCTAATGCAGGGGACACGGGTTCGAGCCCTGGTCTGGGAGGATCCCACATGCCGCGGAGCAACTAGGCCCGTGAGCCACGACTACTGAGCCTGCGCGTCTGGAGCCTGTGCTCCGCAACAAGAGGCCGCGATAGTGAGAGGCCCGCGCACCGCGATGAAGAGTGGCCCCCGCTTGCCACAACTAGAGAAAGCCCTCACACAGAAATGAAGACGCAACACAGCAAAATTAATTAATTAATTAATAAAAACTCCTACCCCCAACATCTTCTTTAAAAAAAAAAAAAAAAGCGCTCGTAAGCCTTTATAGGAATGCTGCTTTCAATTTGCAGAAACAGTACACCCATCCCCCCCGCCATCCCGAGAGTGTACCTTTGCTTCGATATACTTTGCTTTGGGCTTGCTTCACTTTGCTGAAATAGCCTGTTCTCAGAAACAGCCTGCTCTTTCTCTCTCCTTCTCTCTCTCCCTCTCTGAGAGTGTACCTATGCTTAAATCAACTTTTCTTTGTGCTTAAGCTTAACATGGTAGTTTGCGATCCTTTGCTTACTATCATGGAACCAAGATAGCTGGTCCAGGCCTTCCACTGACCTCCTCGGTTGAAGCTATTTTGTTACAAAGCATGTCCACATGGTGACAGACCTAAGTCTAAATTTTGATAAAAGGTTGAATTAAGGTGAGAATATCATATGGGAGGGAAAGACTGTAGGAAAAATAGTAGATGTAGGAGATATGTTTGTGAAAGTGCACATTCATGGCAATATAGCCAAATAAACTCACATGCCCACGTTCCCACTAAAACTGTATAAAATTATGACCAACAAGCAGAGAATACACATTATTTTAAAGCCCTCATGGGGCATTAAGACATATTTATACCATGTGAATCCTTCAGTGAATCTTGTGTTACTGCTAAGGGATGTCATAAGGGAATTTTGTGTAAGACTCAAAGCTCCCTTTCTATATGGTTCAGGCTGGACTTGAAGCTTCAGGGGCCTGGGAGGATGGGGCAGGAAAGGCAAGGCACACTCAGAAAAGAGAATACATCCATAACACACTAGGAATATCTGAAGAGGCTGCTCAAGACCTGGCTCAGCCCCAAGGGTTTGACCCCTAGTCCTACTCTTCACCCTACAGCCCTTTAGGGTCAGGACCTTGGCTCACCCTAACCCATTCCTAGCTTCCGGGTATAGAATGAGTGCACATGTCTGAATGTTAATATTCTCTCAAAATTTACATGTTGAAATCCTACCTCTTAAAGATAGGAGGTGGGGCCGTGCAAAAGTGCTTATGAGCTTTCATGAATGGGATTAGTGCCTTATAAAAGAGACTCCAGAGATATCTCTAGCCTCCTCCCATCATATGAGGATACAGAGAGAAGGCTCCAGCTGTGAACCAGGAAGAGAGCTCTCACTACAAGGTGGCCATACTGGTGACTTGATCTTGGGCTTCCCAGCCTCCAGAACTGTGATAATAAATGTCTGTTGTTTTTAATCTACCCAGTCTATGGTATATTGTTATAGCAGCCCTAATGGATTAAGACCACATATTTCAAAATTTATCTGGAGAGTGGGGACTGTCTTATCATTGTAAACTAAGAAGTTGGGTTGAGACAACATATGAAAGATTTTTTTTAAGTAGAAAATTATGGATTATTGGATTTGAAAGTACTAGATTGGTTAAGGAACATGAGTACGTGTGTGTGTGCGTGTTTGCAGTGTGTCCCAAAAGTTTTTGTGCAGTTTAAAGATTTACTAACTCCAGAATTATAAACACTACAAACTTACAAAAACATCATTTGAAGGTTTAACTGTTACCAGATGCAAGTCTGTGTGCCTGATGCACAGTGAGGCTAAATACTGAAACATCAGAGTTTGAAGCAGAGAAAGGTTTACACAGTGCCATGCAAGAAGACATGTGGCTCATGCCCAGGAAAAACCCCAAACTCCCTGAAGGCTTTCAGCAAAGCCTTTTTAAAGGCAAGGTGAGGGAGGGGCATGACTAAATGTTGCAAATATCTTGGTGTTGGATCCTTTGTTCTAGAGGCTGGCCAGATGGGTCAGATCCTGGTCAGGTCATGTGTTCCTGTAAACGTCCAACAAAACAATTATTATTCTCTGTTCTGCAACTTTTTATCTCCATGAATGGGCTCTTAAAAGTCAGAGCCTTAGAAATAGTCTATCCTGTATATTTCAGGCTCTAGGCAACATTGTTTTACAAAAAGTGCAGAGCCAGCCTGGATCACAGGGATGGACAGAGTTAGCTCAGGCAACAGAGCATAAAGATTAAAGTAAAAAAGATCTCATGTGGAGGCAGATTTGTTCTTTCCTATTACATAACTATTTATAATTCTTTCATACTTATGAATTTTGAAAAATAAATTATTTCAATTTTTGTGTGTAGTTCCCTCTGATAGAAAATGAGGCAAAACATACACTATTCAAAATTCACAAAACTAAATAAGTGTAAAAGAAATTCAAGTTCTATCCCTGGGTTTACACAAGACACATACATGATGTGGGAAAGTTGGAGCTGAGGACAAAGGAAATCCTGAGTAAAAATGTCTGTGAAACAGCCAGTCTTCCAGGGTCAGCTTAAGATGTTCAAGAGTTATCAAGTTGGTGGGCCTCAAGTAAAGGTCTCTAATGGATGAAGGAACCAGGTTCCAGATGGAATGAAGAGAAAATTGGCTAAGGTCTCTCTGACAGGATGAGAGTAGTTGGAAGGAGGGATCTGGAAGCCCCAGGAGGGTGCAGGTGTCTGTGGGTGTGGATGGGAAGGGAAGGAGGGGCAGTGATTCAGCCTATTTCTCTTATTGCCCCTCCCCCACACTCAGGAGCCCTTTGTGACAAGGCCACAGCTCTGTGATGCAGGCCTGGGGTTCTGCCATCAAGTGAACTCCCAGTGCTCTGTTGCCTGAGGGCAGCAATGCAGTTCAGAAGATGGAGAATCTCTTTTCTTTGAAAGACATTGTTGCTATCTGGCTGAGATGCAGCCCAACTTCCTGGGTGATTGATATCATCCTTGGGTTCCTGTGTGGACTGGGGCTCTTCCTAATGTTACTCCACTGCTTCCAGAGTAATCTATTCTTAGCACCACCTAGGAAACATAGAAACATCAGGAAGGTAAGAAACCTTTGGCTTAATCCCAGCAGAGATTCTCTCTTTTTTTCTTATTCTTATTTCCACTTTTCTAAACCATGTAGAGAGACTCCTGAGATGGGAACTCTCAGAAAAGTATAGAACATCATCCTTCTAGGGAAAAGCCAGGCCAGAGAGGGGTTAGAGTGGGCATGAGGATTTCTAGCCTAAGATCTTAGACCAGGAGTTCAGGTATGGTAGAGGGCTCCAGGGCAAGTCCCAAATGCAGTGACTAATGGTTAAGGACTGGATTACTAAGAGGTCAATCTCTGCAGGAAGGCTGATCCCTGAGCCCTGGTTCGCCAGCCACCTTCCCACAGCGGGTGTCTCAAGTGAGACCTTCCTCTGTGTTGGGGCTGAGCCCCTGAGAGCCTGAGAGAAGAGGCTGGAGTGGAGGTCTGGCCTTGGGAAGCAGAATCCTATCTGACAAAGCTCACGTGTGCATCTAGGTCTGAGAATGTGTGTGTTTCTTGATCAGAGGAACAGTGACAGAAGAAATCTATGGTGATTAAAACTTAAAAAATCCTTCTTGGGCTTCCCTGGTGGTGCAGTGGTTGAGAGTCCCCCTGCCAATGCAGGGGACGCAGGTTCGTGCCCCAGTCCGGGATGATCCCACGTGCCACGGAGTGGCAGGGCCTGTGAGCCATGGCCGCTGGGCCTGTGCGTCCGGAGCCTGTGCTCCGCAACGGGAGAGGCCACAACAGTGAGAGGCCCGCATACCCCCCCAAAAAAAAAAATTCTTTGCACTCTTCAAAGAAGAAAAACTGAAAATATTGTTATCCACTTTAAAAATAAGTAAAAGGGGAAAAAACCCCACAGAGTTTTAGTTAAATGTAGAAAGTCATGTTGTTCATGAACACAGCTTGCCTAGATAGAGGACAGTGAGAGTTGGGTGTTCGCCCCTCACTTTTTCTTATCTCTCAGCATCAAGTAAAGCTGAAGGGGAGGAGCAGGAGTAGGAAGAAAAGTGGATCTTTGAAAGGTAAGCCTTTGCCATTCAGCCCTGCGTGACCCGAGAGTTAGCTTCCATCTCTCCTAGTCCTGAGGGCCCAGCTTCACGGTCTCTGAGGATGCCAGTGGCAGAGCTTATTCCTCAGGAAACAGAGCCTGAGCCTAATTAACAGAGCCTAATGAACGTGGAAGCACTTTGCAAAGGACAAACCCTTTTCAAGTGAGACTTACCATCACTGTCAGGGACATGTGGCCTTGGACACTGATACTTGGGCTCCAGAGTCTAATCCTCCAAAGATTTCCCTTAAAGGGCCATTGCACTCAGCCTCCTGAAAGACTCTTAGGCCTCTGCCTTCACCACCATGACCCAGTCTCCTGATTTCCAGCTTGCAGGGATTGCCTGGAAGAACTGGAGGGGACTCACGACCTGGTTTCACTTCTGCAAAGGTAAAGAACCTTTCCCCTTCTCTCCTGGGTCGTCCTTCCTCCCAGAGCCTATAATGTGACCCCAGCCCTGGGAAGGGGAGCCATGGGAGGGCATGGCTAAGGCCCTAGGGTGAGGGAGAGCAGGAGCATTATGAAGTCAGTGTGGGGGCAGAGGAGGGTTCTTGGGCTGCAGGTGCCCACCCCTGCCTGTCCTGTCTGGCCATCCTGGCCCCATCTGCTCTCCTACAGCTGCCTGGGGAGGCTTCCTGGCAAGGGCAACGTTCATCAGCTCTCATGTCAAGACCCTCCTGGTGAGACGTGCAAAGCAGTGCCTGCTGGAGCCTGTGGAAGATACTGCTTGAAGGGTTGGGAACCCTGCATAAACACCTCCTGTAGGGTTTCCTTCCTTGATCCAGACGCTCGAGAGGTGCTGGAAGCACATATTAAAAGGTTTTGGGTAAAGCACAGGTGGACCCTACCCCTCAAGGTCCTCAAGCCCATAAATCTCTTTAAGTCGAAAAAGATCCAACCCTCCACCGTTCTGCAGTTTGCCACTTCCCCTTCAGCCACCTGTGTGTCTGGGTCCCACTCAACAGTCAAGTGTGCTGAGTTCCTGGAGAAACCTCCTCAGGCTCATTCAGGAGAGAAGGTGATAACAGAAGAGTCAGTTCCTACCCTGAAGAGCCCTCTCCTTGTCCCCTCAACTGTGTGTAAGGAAATCCAGAGTACCCTGGGAGCGGTTCCATTTGTTGACTACCATGGGCCCTCAAAGGCTTCTCTGACTGGACAGGAGGGCAGGCCACCTTCTCAGTCCCTCACACTCAGCCTTGTGGGCAGAACCTGGAAGAGTGAGAGTGTGGAATGGGTCAAGAGGGACAGCCTAGAGCCAGGTCCAAGTTCAGCAATGGTCAGGAATGAGCCAAGAGAGGAGAGTGGTGGTCAGGCCTCACGAGACCCCTGCCATAGGGTAACAGTGATGGAGGTGAACTTAGGATCCCAATCTTTGAGAGGTGAAGAGGCCAGGGAGGCTGTGGAGGCCAAGGAGTCTCCTGCTCTTCAACCACAGTCTAGTGTTACCTTGGAAACCAAAGTGTTGACAAAATCCCAAACCACAAATGTACATATGAGGAGTTTAGAGGTGCCAGGGGCCAGTAGAAGTTTTCTACTACCTAGACTGTCTGTTTTCCAACATCCAGGTGAGCCATGCCTTAACATGGAGGTTGCTAGTGAGTTTAACTCCAAAGTAAAGGTACAGTCAGACAACCAGCTTCAGGACTTTCCCAAACACAGGTTCCTTGCTGCAGACAAGTTGGCTTCTCAGGTGCCTCAGTGCCATCCCCAGAGAGTCCCCACCAGAGACAGGTTAGCTTCCCAGGAGCCAAGTGGCCTTATGGAAGCCCAAAGGAGCCACCTAGGGCAGCAGGAGCCCAAAACTTCAAAACTCCCAGACTCATGCAAGAGCCAGAGCAAGATGATTGCCCCTACTTACAAAAGAGAGGACTGTAGGAGGCATAAACCAGGAGAGCATGAAGAAAGGTTTAAAGAATTAGGGACCTCTCAAGCTGGAAGTATGAGCCGCCCTGCCCAGGTCAGGGGAATAACAGACTCTATTGGGAGCAGATGTCTCCAACTCATGCCAGAGAAGAAACATAGCCCTCCAGAAAGCCTCTTCAGAAAAAGGATGAGGCTATTTTTAAAGTGGATTTCCCCCAAGAAAAAAGTCAATGGTTGAGATGCTCTGCAAAAAAAAAAGCCCATATCAGCCACTGCCCAGAGTCACGGATCAGTCAAAAGCAGATCAACCTTGAAGAGTGAGACTGCTGAGGGTCGGGCACACATGACAGCTGTTGGACAGATCCCAGAAGAAAAAAGAGCAATTCACCATGGACTTCATGCCACAAAGTTAAATGAACACAAACTGGAATTCCAAGTCCCAGTATGTGGGTGTTTCGGCTACCATAGGCTTACCTCCTACCCAGAGCAAGGGAGAATGATGGGTTCTACAGCCTGCAGTCATAAAGCCACCTCCAAGGGCCAGAGTTGTTCTATCAGGGAAAGGGAAGTCAGACACCAACATAGTTTGAAAAGTGTAAGGTTCGATGATGAGCAGCTGGGCCTAAGGTGCCTCCCATCCTTGCCCCCCAAGAAGAGTTTGTTTCCAGTTGGTACCTGCCAGTATGGGCCAAGGATTCCAGGTGCCCCAGCCCGCCATCAACACTGTCCAAGGCATTGTCATCTTTGGGGAGGTGTCTTGCCTGCTCGACAGTAAAATCCTTCTTTAGTCTTCCCTTTAGTAGGAAAACATGTCTCCAAGTAAAAATTCAGTCCATGTAGAGAAAATGATTTTCTCATTAGCACATCCAAGATATTTAATGTTCCCCAATACATATATATATACATATATTTTTTCTAATAAAAGCATAGTGTAATGGCTGCTGTCTGTGCTGTGCACTTTGTCTTCTAGAAGGGAGGGGCATGGAGGGATGTGGACAGTAGCATCACAAGCTTGCTCCTTGTCTCGTGTCCCTTCATTGCACCTTATGATACTGTCATTACACAAACCAAAATTACTCTAACAATGAGATGGGAAAAACCTATGAAGCCCACACCCAAGGATCTGGTTCAACCAGTCTTTCTCCTTCTTCTATGCTACTTTGAACTTTATGCAACTGTAGTGGATAGGTTTACACGATAGGGCCGGACATTGCAATTCAGGCTTCAGGAAGTGTCAGAGCCAAGTGGATGGAAGTTTGGGGGGAATAGAGTATGGGCTCTGAGTTCAGAAACGGGAGAAACCTTGCCCCTGGATCTCTTGGTAGGGAATATCCAACATCTGCTCTTAAGAGTTCCTTCTCTCTCTGATGAAGGCTGGGATTGAGATATGCCCTATGAACCCCTTTTAGCTTAGGCATAATAAAATGTACAGCATCACCCTCCCCCACCTCTGTTTCTCCTAGACGTTAGAGCAGCAGCAAGGATGGCATTTCCAGCTCCGTGTGTGTAGGTGGGGGGAGTATCAGGGAGGCTGCTGAGGGCTGTGTTGAGTCCAGTCCCATATAAATGAATGGCTATGTTCATGGGTCACCTACCTTCCACTCTATGTTAACCCCAGAGAAGGAGTTTTGGATGAATGGAATAGGGGTGTGACTGTGGGTAGTAACTATCTGATGGTCAAACACTGTGAATTTAGGGTGGGACGTAGGTGTAGAAAAATCCCTGGATCCAAGGAAGGAGGCAAAGTGGTACCAGATTCCCATAAATGTGCAGTTCTGAAAGAGCAGCCCCCTGACATACAACCACCATCTAAAGGCCTAAAGGGGAGGAAAAGTTAAGGGTCCAGTAGCTCATCATGGCCCCACCCCAGGGTCTCTAGCCTATTCCAACTCTAAGATCACAGACCTAGAGAAACCACCTTTAGGTCAAAACAGAAGGTCAAACTTATAGAAGTAAAGCAAATCAGGGAAGGTTAATCTCTTAATACTATATTTAATAAGCTTACACATCATCACCTCTTGACTTTTAGGAAGGATAACTTAACAATAGGTGTAAAAGCCAGGACTAGGGAACTTGGGATGTGACTCCTAGTCTGGTGACCTTCACATAAACACATGGCCCAAGGACTGCTCCAGGGGAGAGGTGGGGACTGGCCTGTGATTGTGTAGTAAGCCTTGCCTGTCTCTCAGTCCTTGATCACCCCAGAGCCTGGCAGGTGAAGAAGCAATCAGACAGGATTTGTGGTGGTGTGGAGGTGACCTGTGCAAAGTGGATGGGGCAGGGTGCAATCCAGGGGTGTTCCACTGATCTGCTTCTAGCACAGCTTTTCTTGTCTCCTGACCCCCATCCATATGGAAAAGCAGGGAGATGAGGAAGAATTTCTCTAGAGTGATTTGGTGCTTTCTGCCATGTGCAGGGCGCATGGTGGACACAGCTCCAGGTGGTGTGTTTCTCATTGTGGAGATTTCTGTTCCAGCTGATGCCCCTGATCCAGATGACAACAGAAATGGACCCCATCCCCCATCCCTGTCAGGCCCCTCAACACGTGGAAATGCTGTGACCTGGGGTGGAGGGGGCAGAGTGAGCACAGGACTGCTCACACCCCTGGTTTCTCCCTGGAGCTAGGCCCTACCTCTGGGCCCCAATTCCCAAGGCAGCCTCCAGAATGGGCAGAGCAGTGAGAGAGGAGCCAGGACTTGTGGGAGGGGTCGGTACCCAGAGGAAAGAGTTGACAGGGCTGGGACCTGAGCCTGGCTGCTGCTGGGTGCTCTCAGGGGCACCCAGAAGTGAGTTCTGGGAATATGGGGAAGCTGGACTTGGACCCCCCTGGCTCCTGCTGGGAGAGTGCCACAGACAGGTGATGCTGATGGAACAGCAAGAAAACAGAAAGAATCAAGTCCCTTTGCCTTTCTCTTGCTGTTCCGTCTTCCATAAGGTACAGTAAGACAAGAAATTGAGAGACCAAAAGAAAAAAAGAAATGGAGAGACCCAGAGACAATACACAAAGACTTCACAGACACACCTCTCAAGAGACACTTCTCACACAAACACCTTTCTCAGAGATCACATACTGAGACCTCACACAGGGACCTCATGTTGCTTCACAGACCCTCAGACAGCAACCTAGCACAGATTTAACAGATTTCCCAGAGATACCTTCCAAAGGGACCTCATACAGAGACTTCACACAGAGATCTCACCCAGAGACAACACACAGAGACTTGGCACAAAGACCTCACAGAGACCTCACATCTATTCTTCAGTATCCATTGACAAGCCTTTCTTAGTGAATATGAAACCACTTAGCAAACTGGCAGCATGATAAATATATTATCAGTTGTGCCCCTCTGAGATCCACCAGACACTCACTGTCAGCATTACTCTAAATGGGGACATGTTTGAGAAGTTTTGTTCTTTTGGAATGTCACTGCCTCTGAACAAAAGAATTATACATTCCAAATGTAGATTTTCAAATTTCTTTCTTAGGTGTTCATTAGCTTGAAAATCACATATTACATTATTTTATTTTTATTTATTTTAGAAGAATAAAGAAAATAATGTTTATTTCTTAGAAATGCATGTAGTACTCTATTTTTTTATTTTAAAAGATTTTTATTGGAGTATAGTTGAGTTACAAATTTGTGTTAGTTTCAGGTGTACAGCAAAGGGAGCCAGGTATACATATACATATGTCCACTTTTTTTAAAGATTCTTTTCCCATAGAGGCCATTACAGAGTATTGAGTAGAGCTCCCCATGCTATACAGTAGGTTATTATTATCTATTTTGTATATAGTCGTGTGTATATGTCAATCCCAATCTCCCAATTTATCCTTCCCCCCTTATCTCCTGGTAACCATAAGTTTTCATTTGTACCCTTTTTTTAGGAGAATCACAAATTTTAAGCACAACTAAAACACTGTCAGTCTCCAGTGAGAGAAAATATTTGTCCAGTTTTAGTTATCATCCAGTCAAATGGTATCTGGCACATTTTTTACTTTATTGAGGACAGAACTTAAACTTGAGATGGCTTACTTGTTTCCTTTGGGAACATAAGAAAAACCTGCAACAAAGGTACTCTAGGAATGAAATAAACCAAGAAAGAAGCATCTGGACTCACATTCACTTCTCAGAGGGCTGTGTAACTAGCACATTATTTTGCACATAATAGCTTGCATCAGGTTTGTGAGGTTTGCTTTACTTTTTAACAGGCCAATAATCATGTGAGGATTTTTCACAAGTCAAATTTCTGGTTTTAAATTTTACATTCTGGCAAAATTATGCTTCTGAATATTATTTTATTTCTTAAAATGTGGTAATGCCCTAAAATGATATTACACAATCATAACGTTCAGCTAACATACTTAAAAAGATGGGCTATTAAGGATTCATTCTTAAATAATTCTATGAAATGCACATTTTCTAAGACATGCAGTTAGGATCCACTTTATATTCATTATAGGGTTAACACATTGCTTAAAAAATTTTTGAAAGATTATAAAATATATGACTTAGCCTATGCTTGACATTCTACATGTTACCTCATAAAATTACTGAGGGAAGGATATCTTAATATCTGAATTGAAGGTAGTGTACATTTAATCTACATTTGGCTTATAACAATGAATAATGAAAGGCTTTCATTTATTATATATCTCACACTTTCCAAAGGGTACACTTCTAAAAGACTACTGATTTCTCACTGCTAATAAGCAACCTATTGTCCTTGCCTTGGTAAAATCTATCTTAATGACAGCTGGTTGTCTCCCAGATTATCCATTGGTATTACAGCATCATGGTCTTTTAAGAGGAACAGGGCTGACACAAGGACTCTTTGGGCTTATTTCTACAAGAAATTTAGTTTTTCTATTCTCCTAATTAAAAAATGTATAATTATTAATTTTTCCCTTTACTCCTTTATGTCATTGAATCAGAAAACAATGGACCATGGTCATGTATGTCATCTAATACTCTATCAGATCACTTTTTTTTTAAATAGTGCAGCTTGGGCTTCCCTGGTGGCGCAGTGGTTGAGAGTCCGCCTGCCGATGCAGGGGACACGGGTTCGTGCCCCGATCCAGGAAGATCCCACATGCCGCAGAGCGGCTGGGCCCGTGAGCCATGGCCGCTGAGCCTGCGCTCTGCAACGGGAGAGGCCACAGCAGTGAGAGGCCTGCGTACCGCAAAAAAATAAAAAATAAAAAAATAAAAATAAAAATAAATAAATAGTGCAGCTTACTCAGGTAAGTTTACTGATCAGAACAAAATGGAATCAATTAGGAAAAAGTTCATACAGGAAAATATCCTTTTCAAAGTTGACTATTTTAACACAGTTAAATAAGTGATTATTTTTTAATCCTTTGAGTTAAAATTGTTCAGGGTGGCCAAGAAAGTCTGGAAACATGAAAAATGTCCATAAAAGCACTTTATTACTATAATACGTTGAATGTGTTGCTCCTCATTATTAATTCACAGTTCATTAAGCTGGGCAAAATTACAATGAACAATGTGCATTAAAGCAAAATTCCCATCAACCATTTTCCATCTGTCATACATTGTGTCAGATGATTTGTGTGTCTAATTTTCATGGAAAAACTTGTACCTTTACTCCAGAATAAGAAATCAAGGGGGATCAATCTATTAAAAAGATATTAATATTCCCAGACTCTGTGGCCTTCCGTATTTTCTTTTTAAGAAGATTCACCTAGTGCAAATCTTATAAATATTTTTACCATTTAATATGCCCAGACAAAATGCATACAAAAATTAGATAAAAGAGAAAACAACAAAAACAGATCCCCTTTGTTTTCAAAACATTTGATGTTTACATCGAAATATTTTGTTGAAAATGAAGTGATTTTTAATCTATAGTTAAAAGACACTATAATGATATTTAGAACATATTACAGATCTGGATTTTTACAAATAGATTTTTATTTAAAAGAGGTCTCACACTGATATCAAGAAACCAGGCACTCTAGAACAAAATGTGGAGAGATGGCAATTATGCGATGACTTCTTAATACTCCAAGGGAAAAAGATTTTTTCCAAAGTAGTCCATCTACAATAGTAACCCTTAAGATCTACTCCCCTTGATAGGTGTCAATATTATTTCCTCTTTTATACACATTTACTTTATAATTAACTCCTACAGGAGGACATTTCTGGAAATGTTCCCAGATATCTACAGCCACACTTTCTGTCATGATCACACCATGGAAAAAGTAGGGAACCTCCAGATCCTGATGATCCAGGGGTTTCATAATTACCCCTTTGAGGTCAGTCAGAATCATAATCATTCCCAGAACAGGGTCGGTCTTTACATTTGTGCCCCTAGACATGCAGATTGTAACACTACCCACCCAAAGGCAAGTTGTCTTCCTTACTCAGGTTTGCAGGGGCACCACTCACTGTGGTAGCTAGAAGAGTCCGTTGCCCCCAGCCCGGACCTGCATTCTCTACTCTCCACAGACACATCGTACTACAGATATACCAGTGGTGCTGATGAAACTTCCAGAAAGCTATAAAATAATGCATGCCAGGCACGGTAGATGAGGATTTAGAAAATGCTAACATCTTCTCTAGGAAATAAAGGTGACATACCTATGTGGCTTTAAGCATTTTTGTGCATTAGCTGGCCCCCTGGATCTGGGAAAAAGCATCTGATTTTAAAGTTTCTCAGCCTCATTCTCTGCAATGAAATCTGAAGCTCTTCCTTCCTTCTCTGAGTCCAGAAGCTGGAATTGATACAGTCTGCTCTCTGTGATTTGTCTCTACCATTTGTTTCCAGTGACCACTTCAACTCAGATATCTCTCAATTCAGGGATCACTCCTAAACTTCAGGACGAAGGTCACTGCCCTTTTTATTCCCACCACAATTTTATGCTAGTAACCATTTACAGTGTCAATAAATTTATTTTGTAGAATGTGCCCCCTGGACTCCACCTGCTAAATCTGTTTTGTGGGCAAATCATTTGTTACTTAGCTAAACAAATTTTATAAAATCATATTTCATAAAATTGTATTATATAAAATGTTACTTTCTTATTTTATAAAATTGGTAAATCCAGGGATTTAGGCTTAATTCTTATTTTTAAAAATGTTGGTACTCATTTTGCCAAGTTTTCTCTTTTTACATATATCAGAAAATATGTTAAGAACTCAACTGTGAAGATACCACTATTTTTATTTTTTCTCACTTTTTGTACTTAACTTTTATAACAAACCTTTATTATTGCACAGGAAACAGGAAAGTTTCTTCCTTGGAAAACATCAGGTCTAAGAACGTACTAAGTTAAAGCTTAGCATGTTAGATCTGCGAGTAGCCTTGTCTTTTTTTTTTTTTTTTTTTTTTTTTTTTTGGTAGGCAGGCCTCTCACTGTTGTGGCCTCTCCCGTTGCAGAGCACAGGCTCCGGACACGCCGGCTCAGCGGTCATGGCTCACGGGCCCAGCCGCTCCGCGGCATGTGGGATCTTCCCGGACCGGGGCACGAACCCGTGTCCCCTGCATCGGCAGGCGGACTCTCAACCACTGCGCCACCAGGGAAGCCCAACCTTGTCTTTTTTTAAAGGATGCTTTTTTCTGAATTGGTAAAAAAAAAAAAAAAAAAAAAAAAAGCCTTAAGGCTTAGGAACACAAGCAATTTGAGAATTAAAATCCAAATCATTCCAATGAAGTTTGTCAGAACAGTTTGTGTGTGGAGAGGACAGCTTCTAGGCACTTCAGAGAAACCAGCAGGACAGAATTGAGAATAGCCAGCACCTTACAGGGCTTCCCACAGAAATGCTTTAATGCAAAGAGGTGACTAGATTTCACAGGGAGACCAGGGAGAGGATGCAGAGATAATTAAATCACATTCAAGCACCTGTTTACCTGGGAGGTAAGTTCCTTCATATTGTGGTCAGATGCTGTTTAGGGGGACACTGGTGCAGGGGAGGTGTTGGGAGGATGAACTCTTTTCTGAGTGATTTTGCAAGTGTGAAAATTCATCCAACAGAGATGCTAGAAAAATTTGCTCCTAGTAGCGAGCATCCAACATGATATTTTGGGACAAAAATGTGTATTTGGAAGAATTTTTCACAAAAGAACAGTGATGGGAGGAAAAGATTCATATGGGCCTGGCTAGTAATAGTCTTCCTTCACAATTTTCTTGTGGGTTCCTGAGGCCTGTTGTGACTGCTTGGAGACCTGGTCCCCAAGCAATGGCCCTCTTTGTCATACTCAGGGTAACCCAGGAAGTTGCTTGTCTGAAGCAGAAAAGGTTCTCCCTTCCACTCATGTCCTCTTGCTGATCAGATGAACACATGGCATCATCTACAGCTGAGAGGTGTTTGTTAACTACCTTTGTTTCATAGGACACAACTCATATATACTCTACAGTAATGTTTATCACTGTCTTTTATAATCTCAAGGTAAGAAGTAATCAGTGTTAAAATCATTCTACTGGAATAACAAAGCACATGACTTTTTTTTCCCTAATAGTGATTGTATTTGTTTGCTAGGGCTGCCATAACAAAATACCATACTGGCTCCTAGGTGGCTTAAACAACAAAAATATATTTTCTCATAGCTCTAGAGGCTAGAAGTCCAAGATCAAAGTATCAAGTTTAGTTTCTTTGAGGTCTCTCTCCTTTGATGGCTACCTTCTCGCTGTGTCCTCACATGGTTGCCCCTCAGTCTGTGCATGTCTGTGTTCTAGTATTCCCCCCTTATAAAGATACAAGTCATATTGGATTAGAGTCCATCCATATGATCATTTTACCTTAATTTTCTCTTCCAAAGCAGTATTTCCAAGTACAAGTTAAGCTTACTGTACAAGCAATCAGGTATTGAATAAGAGGCATTGCTATGGAGACAAAAAAACAATGGTTAATAATGGAGGCAAATTTCATACCAGTTTTTGAGTTCTGAGGGTAGACAGTTGAGAAGATCTCTAAATGTCAGGGTTAAAGCATCTTTTGTAGTTTGAATGTCCATCAGATGTTCAGGTAAACTTTCTGAGTGGTCCATAGAGCAACAGGAACGAAGAAGACTGTCTAAACATGAGCTGCTGTGGAGATTTCTCTGAAGTTTATATTAAGATATCTACCTTCAGTATGCAGGACTTCAGAAAAAAAAGGCAGTTTTAGTTTCAATGATTCCAAGTTAAAAGGGTGGGAGAAAATTTGGAAACACTAGTTTGGAGAGTTGTAGTCAGGTAGTGGAGGAAACTAGAAAAATTCAGGACACAGTCCAGTTTTCAGGTAATTAACAAAACTTCAAGGAAAATTAATAGCACTAGAATCTAATATCCACAATACGTATTTTGGTTTCTATCAAAAGATAATTTTTCTCTCTAAAATCACCCTCATTTCTATCAAAGATAGCCAAATTAAGACAAATTTGTTTGCAAAATAAGTCTAGATTCAATAAACTTGGTCTTATTTATATAAGTATAGCAAGGATTGTGACTGACCATATAGGCTTATTTTTTATTTTTATTTTTTGCTTTTATTAAGAGAATTTATTGCCTCTCTCTCCTCCCAATAGCTCAAACATGAAGAAGCAACATCAGAGGAAGACAGACAGAAAATGGCTCTTTGAGTTTGTCCTTCTTGGCATTGGTGAAGGAAGAGGCAGCTTTCTCAAAGTTTTTATCTGCTTAATAGGATGTAGTGGAGAAAGGGAACAAGGAAAGTCAGAGGATAAGTGAACAGGCTCTGCACCTACCAAGGATGTGTTATCCTCCTAATCGTCCCAGTAGGAATATTCCATTCATGTTCTTTGATCTGATCCTTGCATTGGAAGACACTTCTTTTGTTAATCTCTTTTTTTAATTTAATTTTTATTTTATATTGAAGTATAGTTGATTTACAATGTTGAATTAGTTTCAGGTGTACAGCAAAATGATTCAGTTATACATATACATATATCCAGTCTTTTTCAGATTCTTTTGCCATATAGGTTATTACAGAATAGTGAGTAGAGTTCCCTTTGCTATACAGTAGGGTCTTGTTGATTATCTATTTTATATATAGTAGTGTGTATATGTGAATCCAAACTCCTAATTTATCCCTCCCCATACCTTTTCCCTTTAGTAACCAGAAGTTTGTTTTTTAAGTCTGTGAGTCTGTTTCTCTTTTGTAATTAAGTGCATTTGTATCATTTTTTCAGATTCCACAGATAAGTGATATCATATGATATTTGTCTTTCTCTGAATTACTTCACTTAGTATGATAATCTCTACGTCAATTCATGTTACTGCAAATGGCATTATTTCATTCATTTTTATGGCTGAGTAATATTCCATTGTATATATGTACCACATCTTCTTTATCCATTCATCTGTCAATGGACATTTAAATTGCTTTCATATCCTGGTTATTGTGAATAGTGCTGCACTGAACACTGGGGTGCATGTCTCTTTTGGAAGTATAATTTTCTCCAGATACATGCCTAAGAGTACGATTGCTGGATCATATGGTACTTCTATTTTTAGTTTTTTAAGGAATCCCATAATATTCTCCATAGTGGTTGAACCAATTTACATTCCCACCAACAGTGCAGGAGGACTCCTTTTCTCCACACCCTCTCCAACATTTTCGTAGTCTACAGTTTGTAGACATTTTGATGACGGTTATTCTGACTGGTGTGAGGTGATACCTCATTGTAGATTTGATTTGCATTTCTCTAATAATTAGCGATGTTGAGCAGATTTTCATGTGCTTTTTGCCCATCAGTATGTCTTCTTTGGAGAAATGTCTGTTTAGATCTTCTGTCCATTTTTTGATTGGGTGGTTTGCTTTTTTGATATTGAGCTGCATGAGCTATTTGTATACTTTGGAGATTATTCCATTGTCAGTCTCATCATTTGCAAATATTTTCTCCCATTCTGTAGGTTGTCTTTTTGTTTTGTTTATGGTTTCCTTTGCTGTGCAAAAGCTTTTAAGTTTGATTAGGTCCAATTTGTTTATTTTAGTTTTTGTTTTCTTTCCTCTAGGAGGTGGATCCAAAAAGGTATTGCTGCTGTGAAAGAGTGTTCTGCCTGGATTTTCCTCTAAGAGTTTTATAATATCCAGTCTTACATTTAGGTCTTTAATGCATTTTGAGTTTATTTTTGTCTGTGATGTTAGAAAATTGTTCTAATTTCATTTTTTTACATGTAGCTGTCCAGTTTTCCCAGCACCACTTATGGAAGAGACTGTCTTTTCTCCATTGTATATTCCTGCCTCCTTTGTCATAGATTAATTGACCATAGTTGTGTGGGTTTATTTCTGGGCTTTCTATTGTGTTCCATTGATCTATATTTCTGTTTTTGTGCAAGTACCATACTGATCACTGTAGCTTTGTAATATAGTCTGAAGACAGTGAGCCTGATTCCTCCAGCTCCATTTTGCTTTCATAGTATGCTTTGGCTATTTGGGGGTTTGTGTTTCTATACACATTTTAAAATTTTCTGTTCTAGTTCCGTGAAAAATGCCATTGGTGGGGGCTTTCCTGGCGGTCCGGTGGTTGGGACTTCACCTTCCAATGAGGAAGATGCAGGTTCGATCCCTGGTCAGGGAGTTGGGATCCCACATGCCATGCAACCAAAAAAACACACAAAAAAAACAAAAACCAAAACATAAAACAGAAGCAATATTGTAACAAATTCAATAAAGACTTTAAAAATGGTCCACATGAAAAAAATCTAAAAAAAAAAATTCCACTGGTAATTTAATAGGGATTGCATTGAATCTGTAGATTGCCTTAAGTAGTATAGTCATTTTGACAGTATTGATTCTTCCAATCCAAGCACATGGTATATCTCTCCATCTGTTTGTGTCACTTTCGATTTCTTTCATCAGCATCTTAGAGTTTTCAGAGTACAGGTCTTTTGTCTCCTTAGGTAGATTTATTCATAGGTATTTTTTCTTTTTGATGTGATGGTAAATGGGATTCCTTCCATAATTTCTATTTCTGATCTTTTGTTTTTAGTGTATAGGAATGAAAGAGATTTCTGTGTATTAATTTTGTATTCTGTGACTTTACTGAATTCATTGATGTGGTGTATCACACTGATTGATATGTGGAGATTGAAAAATCCTTGCATCCTTGGGATAAATCCCACTTGATCATGGTGTCTGAGCCTTTTGATGCGTTGTTGGATTCACTTTGCTAGTATTTTGTAAATGATTTTTGAGTCTATGTTCATCAGTGATATTGACTTATTTTTTCTTTTTTTGTAGTACCTTTGTTTGGTTTTGGTATCAGGGTGATTATGGCCTCATAGGATGAGTTTGGGAATATTTCTTCTTCTGAAATTTTATGGAATAGTTTCAGAAGAACAGGTGTTTAGTGTTCTCTAAATGCTTGATAGAATTCACCTGTGAAGCTATCTGATCTTGGACTTTTGTTTGTTGGGAGCTTCTTTTTTTAAAATAAATTTTAATAAAATTTAAAAATAAATTTATTTATTTATTTTATTTTTGGCTGCATTGGGTGTTTGTTGTTGTATGTAGGCTTTCTTTTTTTAGTTGCGGCAAGCAGGGGCTACTCTTCATTGTGGTGCATGGGCTACTCATTGCGGTGGCTTCTCTTGTTGCAGAGCATGGGATCTAGGCACGTGAGCTTCAGTAGTTGTGTCATGCAGGCTCAGCAGCTGTGGTTCGTGGGCTCTAGAGAGCAGGCTTAGTAGTTGCGACCCACGGGCTTAGTTGCTCTGTGACATGTGGGATCTTCCTGGACCAGGGTTCGAACCCGTGTCCCCTGCCTTGGCAGGTGGTTTCTTAACAACTGCGCCACCAGGGATGCCCTGTTGGAGTTTCTTCATCACAGTTTCAATTTCAGGACTTGTGATTTGTCTGTTCATATTTTCTATTTCTTCCTGGTTCAGTCTTCAAAGGTTGTACCTTTCTAAGAATTTGTCCATTTCTTCTAGGTTGTGCATTTTACAGGCATATAGTTTCTGGTAGTAGTCTCTTATGAGCTTTTGTATTTCTGTGGTGTCCATTGTAACTTCTTTTGTATTTCTAATTTTATCGCTTTGAGCTCTCCCCATTTTTTTCTTGATGATGCTGGCTAATGGTTTATCAATTTTGTTTATCTTTTCAAAGAACCAGCTTCTAGTTTCATTGATCTTTCCTACTGTTTTCTTTGTCTCTCATTTATTTCTGCTCTGATCTATATGATTTCTTTGTTCTACTTAATTTGGGTTTTGTTTGTTCTCCTTTCTCTAGTTGCTTTACGTATAACGTTAGGCTGTTTATTTGAGATTTTTCTTGTTTCCTGAGGTAAGATTTTATCACTATAAACTTCCCTCTTAGAAATGCTTCTGCTGCATCCCATAGGTTTTGGATCTTCGTGTTTTTGTTTTCATTTGTAGGTATTTTTTAATTTTTGCTTTGATTTCTTCAGTGATACATTGGTTGCTTATAGCATATTGTTTAGCCTCCATGTATTTGTGTTTTTTACAGTTTTTTTCTTGTAGTTGATTTCTAATCTCATAGCATTGTGTTTGGAATAGGTGCTTCATATGATTTCAATTTTCTTAAATTTACCAAGGCTCACTTTGTGGCGCAGCGTGTGATCTATCCTGGAGAATGTTTCGTGTGCACTTGAGGAGAATGTGTATTCTGTTGCTTTCAGATGGAATGCTCTCTAAATATCAATTAAGTCCTTCTGGTCTAATGTGTCATTCAAGGCCTGTGTTTTCATATTGATTTTGTCTGGATGATCTGTGCATTGATGAAAGTGGGGTGTTAACATCCCCCAATACTATTGTGTTACTGTCAATTTCTCCTTTTATGGCTATTAGCATTTGCCTTATATATTGAGGCGTTCCTATGTTGGGTGAATATATATTTACAATTGTTGTATCTTCTTCTTGGATTGATTCCTTGATCATTATGCAGTGTCCTTCTTGGTCCTCGTTACAGTCTTTATTTTAGAGTCTATTTTGTCTGATATGACTATTGCTACTCTGGCTTTCCTTTGATTTCCATTTGTATGGAATACCTTTCTTTTACCCTCTCACTTTCAGTCTGTGTGGGTGTCTAGATCTAAAGTGAGTTTCTAGTAGGCAGCATATATATGGTTCTTGCTTTTGTATCTGTTCAGCCAGTCTATGTCTTTTGGTTGGAGCATTTAGTCTCTTTACTTTTAATGTAATTATCAATATGTATGTTCTTATTGTCATTTTGTTCATTGTTTTGGGTTTGTTTTTGTAGCTCTTTTTTCTTCCCTTCCTCTTTTGTTCTCTTCCCTTGTGGTTTGATGACCATCTTTAGTGTTGCATTTGGGTTGCTTTTTCTTTGTGTATTTATTGTAGATTTCTGGTTTGCATTTCCCATGAGGTTTTGATATAGCATAGTGTGTGTGTGTGTGTGTATATATATATATATATATATATATATATGAAAAGTTGCCTTAATTTGCTGGTCTCTTAATTTCAAATGCATTTCCAATATCCTGCATTTGTACTCTCCTCCTCTCATGATTGCTTGTTTTGATATCATATTTGTGAGTGGATGATTTCCTACCTTTACTGTATGTTTGCCTTTAATGGTGAGCTGTCCCATTCATAATTTTCTTTTTTTCTAGTTGTGGCATTTTCTTTTTCATCTAGAGAAGTTCCTTTAGCATTTGTTGTAAAGCTGGTTTGATGGTGCTGAATTCTCTTAGCTTTTGTTTGTCTATAAAGCTTTTGATTTCTCTGTCAGGTCTGAATAAGAGCCTTGCTGGGTAGAGTATTTTTGGTCGTAGGTTTTTGCCTTTCATCACTGTAAATATATTGGCCACTCCCTTCTGGACTGCAGAGTTTCTGCTGAAAAAATCAGCTGATAAGCTTACTGGGGTTTCCTTGTATGTTATTTGTTGTTTTTCTCTTGTTGCTTTTAATGTTTTCTTTGTCTTTCATTTTTGTCCATTTGATTCATGTGTGTTGGCATGTTCCTCTTTGGGTTTGCCCTGTATTTGACTCTCTGTGCTTCCTGGACTTGAGTGACTGTTCCTTTTCCATGTTAGGGAAGTTTTTGGCTATTATCTCTTCAAATATTTTTTCAGCCCCTCTGTCTCTCTCTTCTCCTTCTGGGACCCCTATAATGTGAATGTTGGCACATTTAATGTTGTCCCAGAGGTCTCTTAGACTGTCCTCATTTGTTTTCATGTTTTTTCTTTATTCGGTTCCAAAGCAGTGATTTTCACCAATCTGTCTACCAGCTCACTTATTTATTCTTCTGCCTCATTTATTCTGCTATTGATTATTTGTAGAGTATTTTTCATTTCAGTTATTGTTTATCTCTGTTTTTTAAAACTTCTAGCTCTTTGTTAAAAATTTCATCTATGTTCTTGGTCTGTGCCTCCATTCTTTTTCCAGTTACTTGTATCATCTTTACTATCATTACTCTGAATTCTTTTTCAGGAAGATTGCCTATCATCTCCACTTCACTTAGGTGTTCTTCCAGAGTTTGATGATGTTCCTTCATCTGGATCACATTTCTCTGCCTTCTGTGTTTGTAGCCTCCTTTCCTCAGGCTGCAGGATCTTGGCTCCTCTCACTTCTGGTGCCTGCCCCCTGATGGGTGAGGTTGGTCCAGGAGCTTGTGCTGTCTTCCTGGTGGTAGGGACTGGTGCCTGCCCACTGGTGAGTGGAGCTGAGTTTTCTCCCTCTGGTGGGCAGGGCTGTGTCAAGTGGTGTTTAGAGGCGGCTGTGAGATCAGAATAAATTTAGGCAGCCTGTCTGCTCATGGGAGGGTCTGTGTTCCCACCCTGTTGGTTGTTTGCCCTGAGGCATCCCAGAACTGGAGACTGCAGGCTATTGGGTGGGGCCAGGTCTCAGTGCCCAAATGGTGACCTCCAGGAAAGCTCACACCAAAAAATATTCCCTGGGTCCTCTGCCACCAGTGTTCTTGCCCCCACAGTGAGCCACAGCCAACTTCTTCTTCCCCAAGAGACCCTCTAAGAACCTCAGGTAGGTCTGGCCCAAGCTTTTATGGAGTTACTGCTTTGCCCTGAGTCCCAGTACACATGAAACCTTGTGTCACCCTCCAAAAGTGGAGTCTCTTTCCCCCAATCCTGTGGAGCTCCTGCCCTCAAGTCCCACTGGCCTTCAAGATCAAATGCTCTGGGATCTCCTCCTCTCATTGCCATGTCCCCAGGCTGAGGAGCCTCACGTGGGTCTCAGAGCTCTCACTCCTATGGGAGAACCTCTGTGATATGATGATTATTTTCCACTTTCTGGGTCACCCACCCAGCAGGTATGAGATTTGATTATATCATGAAAGCACCCCTCCTACCATCTAGTTGTAGCTTCTTCTTTGTCTTTGGATGTAGAATGTCTTTTTTGTATGTTCAAGTCTTTTTTGTTGATGGTTGTTCAGCAGTTAGTTGTGATTTGGGTGGTTTCATGAGAGGAGGTGAGCTCACGTCCTTCTACTCTGCCATTTGTCTCTACCCTCTCTCCTGAATGTCACTGTGAGGAGTTCTGGCTTCTTAAAGTTCAATTTTGATTGAAATTCATGAAGGACTTCAGGCTTTACCTCTGGTCAACTACTATCTCTGCAGAATATCTCCAGGGTTAGACGGAAATCTCCCATATAGGCTCTTTTAAATCTGCTTTGCTGGAACTTTTTATAAGGAATCTCCAGATTAAACTTTTAATAGTCCCTTGAGGCTAAGAAGCCAAGCCAATCATTTGACATCTATAGATTTGGGTGAATTCTTCTCCTCAATGTCCCCCACATATTCTGAGGTTCTTGCATTTGCCAGGAAGTGACCTTCCTTACTCAACTAGTAAGGCTGCTGGGAACTCTAAGCAAGGTACCACACTATTTTCCCAAGGGGCTTTATTGGCTCCATGAAGTCAACCTTAGTTTCTTAAAGCTGTTTGGTCAAACCTAAGTTTATGTATATCTCTCTCAAATATGACATTCTAGGCAGAACTTTAGTAATATAATCAATGTTTGCAATTATGTGCTATTATAAGGAGAACAGATTCTTATTGAAATTATGCAAATAACTATATTGCCAAGAAAACAAGAATGTTCACTGAAAGCTTCTGAATTCTGGAGGAATCGGGTAGGGAGAAAAAGACAAATGATTCAATTTTTCTTACAAGGGTATAATTTACCAAACTGCTCTAAGCTTAAGAGAGAAAAACAAATTTTCCTACATTTGGAGAAACAAAACTTAAAAAAAATAAAACCAGCAATGTTTCAAATGTAAAAATCATAGGGCTTCCCTGGTGGTGCAGTGGTTGAGAGTCTGCCTGTGATGCAGGGGACCCGGGTTCGTGCCCTGGTCTGGGAGGATCCCATATAACGTGGAGCGGCTGGGCCTGTGAACCATGGCCGCTGAGCCTGCGCGTCCGGAGCCTGTGCTCCACAACGGGAGAGGCCACAACAGTGAGAAGCCCGCGTACCACGAAAAAAAAAATCATAAAATGGGGCTTTCCTGGTGGCACAGTGTTTAAGAATCTGCCTGCCAGTGCAAGGGACATGGGTTCAAACCCTGGTCCAGGAAGATCCCACATGCCGCAGAGCAACTAAGCGCACGTGCCACAACTACTGAGCCTGTATTCTAGAGCCCATGAGCCACAACTACTGAAGCCCATGCACCTAGAGCCCATGCTCTACAACAAGAGAAGCCACTGCAATGAGAAGCCCACGCACCACAACGAAGGGTAGCTGCCATTCGCTGCAACTAGAGAAAGCCCACACACAGCAACAAAGACCCAATGCAGCCAAAAATAAATAAACTAAATAAATTTATTTTTAAAATCATAAAATATTATAACCATCTTCTTCAGTTTACTTAGTCCCATGTAATTAATTCTTGTTTTGCTTGATCTTTTGTTAGAAGTTTTATGAAACCGTCAATTTCTCCATTAGGGTTTTGTAAATCCTTACTCAGTTCAGTGTAATGATTTGAAATTCATCAGAAACTTGTGTTCTAGAATACTTGTTAGATCCTTTTCCATGAATTTCTCTGAACATGAAACACATTTTCAGGAAGCTTTTGTAAAAGCATCTGAGTAAAACCATTGTCTAAGTAATAAAAGACAAATATCCATTACTAAAAATTTGATTCATTCTAATGGAATTGACAAGAAAATTTATCTCTGTGACACAAAACATTTAAGATAATAACTAGAATTATGACTGATAACATTATACTAGGACATATCCAATTTTAGGAATTTCATATACTTTCTAGAACATTTATATTAATAACATTCACCCTTATGATATAACCTAGAGTTTATGATCATTTAGTTAGCAATGCTTCCCACGTAAGTAACATACCAAATAAGCCTAATGAGTTTCATAGCTCTCTTTTCTAATAAGATAAAACAAATCTTTGAGGGTGTTCCAAGGGGCCTCTGGAAAACCTGAACATTATTTCCAGGTCAATAAGACTTCATTTAGAATTTGACTTAGGGGAAAATCTACTTTTTCAAAAATAAAAATGTTTTAAAACACTTTGTCAAATATGATCATATGTCACTGTGAATTAATATTTAGTTATCAATTTAATCAAAGTGACAAAGATTCACATTTAAATACAGATAGTTAAATAGTGTAAAAAGACTTAGCTCTTTTAATATTGAAAGCACTCAGTTTTTCTTCAAAATTATCAGACTCATCAAGACAAAATGTACAATATTTGTTTTGCTAGACAGATTACATTAAATGTAAAAAAAAAAGTCTTTGTTTATAATTTCTCATTAAGAGCAGACCAATAATTAAGAAAATTTTGCAAAAAGAGAGAAAAAACAAATTTTAATTTTCTACCAGCTTACTTTGGATATTAAAACTCAATCACTTTATTAAATTCATTCCAATCTTAGACCTGACTACACATAAAATTCCTTTCTAAAGATTCCTTTTTAACAAACCTCTTACAACTTTCTCTGCCCATTTTGATTTGTCCCTTGTTCTCTTTCCCATTTAGAAGTTACCAGCTTTAGGACAAAAATCACTTAACAAAGTTTTTACATGAACAAAAACGTCTCCATAGCTTACACTTTTTCTTACCCCAAAACATATTCTAATTTCCTTATAATTCCTAGTAGCTTTAACCACATATATTATTTACAATTCTTAATCCTTTGAAGCTTTAATTTTTTTGTAAAGATAAAGTTAAAAATTATTAACTGTGTAAGTATTTTGTGGCTTGGCAAACTTATAAATACATTTCATAATTTCTAGAAACATATTCTACTTCATAGTACAAGGTTTTTGTTTATTTATTTATTTATTTATTTATTTATGGCTGTGTTGGGTCTTCGTTTCTGTGCGAGGGCTTTCTCTAGTTGTGGCAAGTGGGGGCCACTCCTAATCGTGATGCGCGGGCCTCTCACTATCGCGGCCTCTCTTGTTGCAGAGCACAGGCTCCAGACGCGCAGGCTCGGTAATTGTGGCTCACAGACCCAGTTGCTCTGCGGCATGTGGGATCTTCCCAGACCAGGGCTCGAACCCGTGTCCCCTGCATTGGCAGGCAGATTCTCAACCACTGCGCCACCAGGGAAGCCCCATAGTACAAGCTTTTAATGAAGCACAAGACGTGTTTACTAATAGAACCAAACATATTTTGTGTGTAATAAGAGGTCAAAAGTAGGTAAACTTAGACTCGTGCAGCAATTAATATTTCAGTATTTTGTCTTAGTTGGAAATGATCTAGACATTCAATTCATTTAATTTAACTTAGCAAAACTCTAAGGGTACAATTTGTCAAAGACATTTAGGAAACTATTTAAGTTGACATAGCAAAAACAATTATTGCTAAAAAAAGTTTACCTAAAAGAATTCTTATCTTATGTCTATTTAATTAATTTGTTCTTAACAATCACTCAGATTACTCATGACAATTTCATAAGATGTTAAAGTAGTGTTAGCCATCATCTTAAATTATTATTATTATTACGGTTTTCTGAGAAATTTTGTAAAAGAGATAACATGAGCTTATTTGACTTTTAGTAAAACTACCTAGCATAAAGCTATTATACTTAATGCTGATAACTCTTAAGATATGTCTGTATTAATTAAACCATTAAACCTGAACTAGATTTTACTTACCAAAAATTATCCAAGATCATGTGAATTTGAAAAATATTTGTATTCGTTTTTGTTATATTTTTGAGAAATTTTAGATTGCTTGTTGGAATAAATTAAGTTTACTCACTCAGATAGCTACAGTCTTTTATCAGTTATGGAGAAGACTTTTAAGTCTTCTTGCCCTTTAAGTGTACTTGCCCTTGATAAACAATTTTAAGGAGACTGTGATTTAGAGTTTGAGCAAGAGAGGGTTTTTTTGGTGGTTTTTGTTTAAAAAAAAACACCTCTTTCCTTTCTTTTCTTTAAATTTTAGTTTCAGGTTCTAACAATTGAGATAATCTGGGCTCAGTCTCAGGCAATGTGGCTGTGTTTACGTTTCAAAGACATAGTAAGATTTATAACTTTAAGGGACAGAGAAAAAAATGTAAATTTTCTTCTGTGAGTTTTGGAGTGTATTTTTCTATTATCATAAGTCTCAGGGTAATTATTATTTTAAAAACTTTTTCTTCTTACGTACAGGACAATTTTGCTCCAATTATCCTCAACTTTTATAATATCTACAAGAATTTGAGAGGAATAGGTTTCAGGGTTGGTGAAGATAAATGGGCCTTGACTTGTTCCTAATTTGCATTTCTGGTTTTGTAGAGATTTGGAAGACAAAGATAATTGTTTCTATTAACTCTTGAATATTGGCTTCTTCCAACTGATCATTTCCTAATTATTTGTAGGAGGGCCTAAGGAATTGCTGAGGAGATGGGGCAATTTTTAAAATTTTTCTTAAAAAGGGGAATTCACGTTGGATCTTTATTTTAAGTCTAATTTCTGTTATTTCATCTTAATAACGATTCCCTAAGGCTAGCTGTTATACATTATTTTTCCTTTCAATTTGATCCTTCCATAAATACCAATATGACAGCTGTTTATGATGAGAGCTCTCAAAAAGGTAATCTTTTAAATACAGCAAATTTAAAGGATCCATCATCTGGCCATTGAGGAGTAAGACCTTTCATTAATTTCAAATAGTGACTCAAATCAGTAAGGCTTTTTATGGAACGACCCAGAGGTAACTTTTCAGGCTTAGAATAAATCCTTACCATGGATGAAATAAGCATACTTTCAGATGGAGAGGGCACGGATGGTATAGCCCCTATAATGTGAAAATTCATTTCCAAGGATAATCTAAGAAAGCAAAGGCCTTCATTGCACAGGCAGTAAGGGTGGTATAGTGCAAACTGTGTCCCTGGTCTCTCCTGGGAATTTGAGGCACCTCTGATCCCAAACCTACTAATCTGTGACATCAGGCATATGCTGCTGGAATGGGACTTTTCCAACATTTACAAGGTAATGAAGGTTGAAACAACAAAGGCCCCTTATGGACTGGGTCCCCTTAGGACAAACTCCTCTGACAGCTGGCACAACAAGACTAGAGTGTGTTGTTTATGACTTTGCATCTCACAACCCCAGTCAATTCAACTGGTTACCAGATGCACCCCAGTAAATACACCATCCAGATGGTGGAGACCAGAGAGAATATTCTCACTGGACAAAAAGCCAAACTCTCAGGACAGAGAAAAATACAGAAGGAAAAATCTCATCCAGTTTTTATATAGAGGACTGACAGCAAAGTTTGTCTTAATAGGCACTGGACTGGAGAGAACTGTTAACTCACCAGTCTGTGAGGCTGTCTCCAACAGCAAGCTTATAGGGCCTATGCCTGTACTCTGCCCTATGGTTCTTTCTTCTTATGAAACATGACTCAGGAGACAGAGACAAAGAAAAACAGTGACTATCTCTGGGAGGAAAGGATTAAGAAAAACTGAGACGAGATTACTCATTTCCAAAAACCAGATTTTCTATGTCACAAGGATCTTGCTTGATAAGTATTTGCTTCTGCTAATCTAAATTTAGAGATAGAGAAAAGGAGACTCTTAAGCACTTTCCCGCCCACCAGACCTTACAGGCCTGGGAAGTTGAGGAGATAAGAAATTTTACCTTCTGCTGGCCTTTGTCATGTGTCCTAGGATCTCTCAGCTGCAGCAGTCTTGTGGTGGGAAGCAGGGTTTAGCCAGCCTCCTGGTTGTCTTGTCAGCTATTGAGGAGGAAGAAATGTCCCTGCCAACCTTCTTGAGTTAAAGAACTAACAAGGTTTATACAGCCTTCTTGACCCTGCATTCCCTATCTCTGGTGCTAATGATGTCTTTCTACCTCCTGGTACAGGGAGGGCACCATTCACATGAGATATTAATTTCCTGCTTTCATGGAGACAGATAGGAAGGTCAGTGTGTCTCTCTTGCATCAGTCATTTCTTCAGTAACTTTAATTCAAAGTAATATTCCACTGTGGCATATTTTGGAGCATCCTGCCCTGGGCACCAACAAAGTCAAATGGTTTAGAGAGAAAGCAAGTCCCTTTGTCAGCAGTGACCTGTGCTCATGGTGATTGTTATTCCATCTCCACAATACCACTGGGCTGGGTGCTCAAGAAACAGAGCTGGGAAAACATGGCTCCTGTCTCTTATAATTTATAGTACCAATGTTTCAAAGAAAAACTTTTATTTAGTGCCTCCTTTGTGTTAGACAATAATGCTGGTATATTTTCAAGATATACAAATAATAGAAAGAGACATGTATGGTACTTGAATTGTAGTGAGACATTAATAATTTTCCGCCCCCAAAAATCTTTTTCTTTATACGTATAAGGAAAAAAAAATGTAGGTTCATTTTGGATAAGATAAAGAAAATTTACGAAGTGATAAATCTAACCTGAGAAAGTAGAAAAGAACACAGTACACAGGCTCTGAGCATTCTACTCACAGAAAATATTGTCCTGTTCTTTTGCAATATGGACTTGTTCCCCTGTCCCTATGTCTGTCTCTTCCCCTCTCTGTTTCTGCCCCTCTTCTCTCTCTCCCTCACACATACAATTTTCCCCTACAGAAAAACCCATTGACTAAATGCTAATGGGCAGGCACTGTGCTCAAACTGAGGCTACAGTGGTGAGTTAAAAGCAGAGATCATTTTTCCATCCTCATCAAACGTATATTCCAAGATGGAGAAAGTGAATACTAACCAAAGAGTCACACAACCATAATATTGCAACCACAACTAACAACCATAACCACGGAGTTAAGCTAAGCAAGCCACTATTGTCAGCTTTCTCTCAACCCTCAGTAGAGTGTGTTCCACTTAAAGGCCTTGAGTAAGTCAATATTCTGTTGAGAAAATCCAGGAAATTTCTCAGTCTTCCACATCTGAAATTATGCAGTTTGGAATGTCAGGAACAAGAGTGAGGGGAAAGGTCATTCAGAACTGCAGCTAACCAGTTTCTCTCTTTCTGACTGCTGCAATAACCTCCTAGTCTATCCTGTGTTTACTCCTGTTCCTCTGGCCTGTTCACAGAGCTGCCAAAGTGGTCCCTTAAAATTTAAGCCTGATTGTGCCACTCTATACTCAAAATCGTCCAGTGAATTCAATTTAATTACAATAAATCCAAAGTTCTCACCAAGGCCTCAAAGTCCTTTTTGATCTCTTCTCCCCTTCTCCCATGTCTCTCTTGGCCTCATTCCTACCACTCTCTCCCTTGTTTTCTGTAATCCAGCCAAACTTGCTTCTTCTCCAGCTTTTACTAAAACACTACTTAGTAGACAAACAATTTATTTTAAATTAGGCAAAAACTTTAATAAGACACTTAACCAAAGAAGATACATGAATGGTAAATAAGCAACATTTTAAAATGTTCAGCATTATTAGTCATCAAAGAAAAATTAAAACCACAATGAAAATAACTTCACATCTACTAGAATGACTAAAATTAAAAAGATTGATAGCATCAAATGTTAGTAAGGATGGAGAACAACCAGAAGTCTCATACATTCCTGAAGAAAATGTGAAATGATGTACTACTTTGGAAAAGAGTTCGACATTAATACAACCCCCTAATTTCACCCCCTAGGAATTTAAATGAGAAAAATATGTCCACACAAAATGTGTACATGAACGTTCATAGAAACAACTTTATTCATGATTGTGAAACTGAGTAGAATCCTGTGGGGCTTTCCCAGTGACAGACTCAAAGTGTTCCCTGCTTCTTGTTTGTAGAACAAAGCTTTAGTCTCCTAGGCCTCCCTTGATTTCCAAAGAGCAGTTAATGATTATAGAACTGACCAAATTCAGAAACAAAGGAAAAGCAGTCAAGCAAGAAAAGTAACAATAGATTGAAAAACAGTGTTGTCTCTATCCCTTTCTCCTCAAGGGATATAGATAACAGTCTGACACATATCCTTGATGTGGTGCTCCAAGGACAATGGTGCTTCAAGGACAAAGGACAACCCTCTCTGAAAAAGTGTCAGTGTTACACCCCTTATCAGACCCTTAATTGCCCTCCCCACCATGTTGTGATGGTTATGAAATTCCTGAGCCCAGCTGGGCGATGAGACCTGTCCCAAATAAGAAAAGGCATCTTCCCTGTCCCACTGCCACTCTATAGAAGGAAAGTATATGTGCCTCGACCAATCAGTAAATGAAATTTTCACCATGAACCATTCCTTTGATTTCTGGCTATAAAAACTGATCAATAGCACATGTTTGGGGTCGACTCCCCCAGACTACTAGGAAGTCAGCCTGCTGTTCTGGCAGAAAAACTTTCCTCTAATAAATTCTATCTTCTCTACATTCTGCCTTGTGTCCGGAAATTCTTTTCCAACCCACGTTTGGACCACGACACATGAGTGTTTTTTGTAGACACTAAGGCTCTCCACCTGATGGAGGATTTGACTACATGCTGATCACAAGCATGTAGGTCCCAGACTGTTTGGAACAAGAAGGCTGATGATTAAGGTTCCCAAGACATCACCCTGTCACCTCTCCACCAACTAATCAAAAGAATGTCCATGAACTGATAATTCACCCTGAGACCCTCACTCCTAATGTTGTCTTTAGAAACACTTGCCCAAAAGTCTTCAGGGAGTTTGGGTCTTTTGAGCATTAGCTGCTTGTTATCCTTGCTTCGCATCCTGCAAATAAACACTGTACTTTCCTTCACCACAACTGGTATCAGTAGATTGGCTTTGCTCTGCATTGGGTGAGTGAATCTGTGTTTCGTTTGGCAATAATTTTGGCAACCATGAAGGGGCCACCATCCCCAGTGGGCATCTCAACCATAGCACACTGGCCGCTGACCAGTGGCAGCTCATGGATACAACTCAGCAGCTGCTTGAGCACCTTTGTCTCAGAGATGGCCCTGAACACTTGCCACTGAGCAGGCATCATTGGCCCATGGCACTTTTGATTTCTGTGGTAAAGGGAAAAAGACACATGCTTTGCTGGTTGAGATTTCTCTAGTAAGTAGTGGAACTTGTGTGTGATAATACCAGGGTATTCATTCTCTTAGCCATCTGGGTCTGTCAGTGGCTAAACATTTGTTGGGATTTTCCCTTTTGGGCTGAGGAGTTTGAAACTCTGAGAGACAACATTTGTTTGTTTGTTTGAGATTTTAAGATTACCAGCCATAAACAACTGAGAATGGGTAATCAGAGCTCTGTTTCATCTTATATTCCCTACGGTGTATTTTGCAGAATTGGGAAATTCTTAGCTCTTAGTTTCGTGGGCTCATACCCATGAAAAGGAGAAGGTGATATTTTTCTAAAAATCATGTGGTCACAGTATTCTTTAGGCTCTGGAGAATAATGCCCCAGATGGGGCACTTTTTGACATTCTAAATCTTGTTTTTGCATATGAAAAAGCTGGCTTGTTAAAAGTATCTCTTCACTCTTCTGACCAGAAGGAAACAAATCTTACTAGGAGGAACTTACATTTTTCTCCCTGTGCCTCTGAAATGTAAATGTTCTTCCCTGGGCTCTAATGTACTCTCACTCACTCTTGTCTATACCATTGCCAATTCCTGAGACTGAGGGGGGAAAAGGGAGAAGAGTCCTTTTTAAACTCAGGCAGGAAAACTGTGAGATCTCTGTTTGTCTGGAATGTATGTATGTCCATGTGTACATTATAAATATATCTCTTTTCCTTTGGATGGTATTATCAAAGTTAGTTTGTAAATGAGCTCTATTTAATTGACTTAAAGGAAATTAAGCACTTACAGAAATTCTCAGAAATATAAAAGAAACTAACTTGAATGAATTTCAGATTCATGTGATCTGAAAAATATTCAATATTCAATTTGGGATAATGGCTGACTTGGTCTAATGTCTCATAAAGTTTTCTTGGGTAATCTAAACATAATTTTTGAGAACAAGTGAATAAAATAGAAGTAAATGAGACAAGAGTTTTTAGGTGAACTCTGGGAATAATTATGTTTTAGGAATGTCTACTTAAAAATAGCTTTTCTGGAAGTTTTAGTAACTTGAAATTTTAGAGTTTAACTAAATTAAGCTAAATGATGAGAATTCATTGAATATCGAGGTCTTTTCCAAATAAAATAATATACTGAAATATTAATTACTAAACATTGGCTTCCTTTCACAGAGAAAGTAAAGATATTTAAGACTATTAATAAATATGTTTGGTGTCACACTGAGACATTTTCCATAAGAAAGTACATATTTTTAGAAATAATAAATAGCATTTATTTATAAATTTGCCAATCTACAGAATGCTAATGTAAAGAACAGCTCATAATTGCTTACTTCTTAATTTTCACTAGGAATTTAGGTTTTTAAGACTTGAGAATTCTAATTAAATATGTAATTAAAGCCACTAGAAATAATGAGAACATTTTCGTATACAGGGTAATAGGATGTGTGTTTTCATTAAAAGAAGGTATGAAGAATAGGAATTTATTTTGTTAAAGAAAAAGGAAGTAATTTTGTCTTAAAGCTGGTTATTTCTAAAGAGGAAATAAAATAAAGGGCAAGTTAATATGAATATAGAAAGTTGTAGATTTCTGGGGAAAAAGTAATCTTTAGAAAGAAATTCTATGTGTTGTCAGGACTCACTAAGATTAGAATGAATTTAATTGAGTAAATGAATTTTAAGATTAAAAGTAAAGTGGTACAAAAACTTAAAATTTTTTTCTCTCTCTGTTAAGAGAAAAAAGTTTTCTTGGCATATTGATTTGTTTTGGATTACAGATTGTAAATTTTCTTTACCTTTTAAATAATCTGTTATAACTTTCTCTATTTGCTTTTAAAATCTTTCATTGTAACTTTGGTTAAATGGATACACATTGTTTCACAGTGATCTGTAATCCTATTTGACCAAGTGTCTTGAAACTTTTTAACATTTTGGATAAACTTCTCAAGGATAGAATCCTAATGAAAGATATTTTGACCTCTTGATAGTTTTGGGATGTTTCAGAGGACCCCTAAGTCATCTCAAAGAGAGATATCAAACTAATTAGGATTATTTGGTATGTTATGGGAGGCACTGTCAATTGATTAGAGATAAATGTATCTCCAACATTTTAGGTTATACATTTAGATTATACTAAATATCATTAATATAGATATTCTTATGTTATATGAAATTAAATAAAATTTCTAAAATTTGAATATGTCAAATTTGTATGTTACAGAAGTAAACACATTTTTTTGTGAATTGCATCTTAACCAGCTCTTTAACTGTGTCTTTTTAAGTCTTTTTATCATTCATAGATGCTTTTGCAAAAGTGCTTCATCTTCAGGAAGATTCATACTAAGGACTTTCTGACAAGTGCAGGTTTCTGATAACTTTCAAATCATACCGTTGAATTGGGTAAGAAATTAAAGAATTCTAATGGAAATCCCGATGGTTTCATAAAGGTTAAGGCTGCAAACTGTAAACAGCTCAAATGTTCATCATCAAGTGAATGAGTAATTCACATCAGCAATAAAGGGGAATGAAATATTAATATACATAACATGGATGAATCTCAAAACATGCTGAGTGAAAGAAAACAGGAACCAAATACACACTGTTAGATTCTAGTTATGGAAATTTGAGAATGGGAAAACTATAGTCACTGAAAGCAAATCATCATATCACTTTTGTAGGAAGGTGAGGATTGACCACAAAGCAGCCTAAGGAAACTTTCTGGGTAATGGAAATTTTCTGTATCATGATTGTGGTAGTGATTACACAAATGTACATATTTGTCAAAATTTATCTAACTGTGCTATACACTTAACATGAGTGCTATTAGTTGTATGTAAATTGTACCCCAAAAGGGGCGATTAAAAGGAAATATATATTATGTATGACATATAAATATATGTTTACATATATTACATATATATCATGACAAGAGAATAAAATATGTTCTTAGTGATTAAATTGCCATTTATCCAACATCCAGAATGCCAAACATCCTTATTTTTTTCTTGTTTTTCCTTTCTCTAACCTCTCAAAAAGCATCATTTTTAAGTCACATCAACATTGCTGATTAGATTTGCAGTAATTTGCAAACACAGAAGACATTCCTTTTAAAAATATAAACAAAAGCTTCTTTCATCTGCTCTCTAGATCTTTTTATTCTTATGCCACATTCTTTACACCAGTTGACCAATTGAGTTAGGCACTCATTTCCTTTTTCACAAATCTTTGTTGTGTTTCTGCTAGTTCTGCATTAGGGACTATTAAGGAGGAAAACCACTGACACAAAATGGTTTCATTTGTGCTGAAGCCCACGATACCACGCATATATTTAATACCTAACCTACTTGCAATTTCGACCTTCACCAGAAATGTTATCTTAATTCTGAAATCTGGAATTTTCTGGTCAGCACCAATGTGGTAATCTATCACAGGGGCCCTCTCCATCTCCCCCAAACCAAGAAGAAGAGGCAATCTGCATGATAAACTCAAGGCTTCCCTTCCCTACAAAGAGAAGATAGTACTGGTCCCAAATAACCTTTTTTTCTTTTGCTAATGACTTTCTTGCCCACCCTCCTTTCTATAAAAACCTTCCACTCTGTATAACTTCTCAAAGTGCCCTTCTATTTACTAGATGAGATGCTGCCCAATTCATAAAGCATCAAATAAGGCCAATCAGATTTTCAAATGTATTCAGTTGAACTTTGTTTTTTAACAAGACATGATCTTAAACAAGATAAACATTGCCCCTGTTTTCATCTCAGGTGGCCTCAGCCTGCAGCTGCTTGAAGCAGGATTTTGGTTCCTGGCCAGAGATTGAAGTCAGGCCGGGGCAGTGAAAGCACTAAATCCTAGCCACTAGACCCCCAGGGACTAGTGGCCAGTGACAAGTTCCTGGCCTGTCTGCTGTGTAGAAATGAATTTCCACAGACATGGAATGTAGTGAAACAAGTAAAGTGTTTATTAGGAGGACAAAGAATACATGTGGCTAGACACATGGGTGGGCTCAGAGAGAGAGTTGCGCTCACTTTAGGTAGTTTGAATCACTTTTATGGGGAATTTCTTCCAGGTTTCCTTTGACCAATCATCTTGCTTTGCCTGGTTCTGAGTCCATATTTGGTATACCTCAGGGTCCTCCCGTGTTCATGTGCATCTCTTAGCCAAGATGGATTCTAGCGAAGAGGCCTATGGGTAGTTGACATCACTTACTATGGGGTGGTGCCCTCTCCCTTTTTGACCTCCAAGGAACCTTTCTGCACATGTGTAGCTGGGAAGGTCTCCTTGACTACGAGAATGAGGAACATCTAGTCTTTTATCTCTTATCTGGGCAGGGCACAGCCTCCTTTCTCGATTGCACTGTTATTGATATTTTGGAGTTTCTGTCCAGAGGGAATGAACTCCTGCTGCTTACCCTGGGGCCCATCTATCTCCTGCCTCACTTTCACAGAACTCACAATCTGCTGTGAGAGACAGTCAGAATATGAGCCCACACACACAAATAATTTTAAAGCCCGATAGATTTGAAGTCAATAGAAAAGACATTGAGGGCTTCCCTGGTGGCACAGTGGTTAAGAATCCACCTGCCAGTGCAGGGGACACGGGTGCAAGCCCTGGTCCAGGAAGATCCCACATATCGTGGAGCAACTAAGTCCGCGAGCCACAACTACTGAGCCCGCATGTTGCAACTAGTGAAGCCCATGAGCCTAGAGTCCGTGCTGCGCAACAAGAGGAGCCACCACAATGAGAAGCCCTCAGACTGCAACGAAAACCCAATGCAGCCATAAATAAATAAATAAATAATTTTTTTAAAAAAAGAAAAGACATTGAAAAAGAAATGGGCCTCCTTTTGATAAGGAAGTCAGAGGTTTCTCTGTAACTTCTTTTGAGAACAATAAGCCATGTCTTTTCCTTCTTCTACATTTTCTCTCCCCACTGCTGACCCCAACAAAATGCTGAAGACAGAATTTGCACTCAATAGATTACCTTTTAAATTGATGTAAAAGTATAAAGTATATTTATGTGTGTTAAAGTATGGAAGGGCATACATTTGGAGCATAAAAGCTCAGTACCTGCTGGAAATATCACATAATTGATGAATATAAAACTAATTATATAATAGGAAAATTAAAAAGAAATTTCAGGCTGTGTAGAGACTAAATTAAGAGAACAATAACATATATAATAGCTGAATATTTTGGCATTTGAAATTGGAATTTAAAAAATAGATAAGAGAGGAAGAAATAGGAGTCTTAATTAATAACTGAAGGACAAAGGGGGGATAGGTAGCTTATTTAGCTTATTTCTGCCTTTTTAGTTGCAGAAAATATCAGTTTTGAAACCAGATATGGTTGCAATGTATTAGTTCTGCACAAAGTGCTAGGATGAGTTTCCCCACACCCACGGTTTGGGGATAGTGCTTTACTCATAACTCATCTTTCATGCATTTGCCTAAATTCTCGTGGAATACAGCTGGACGTGCAGCTCATAAATATGACCTTTGGATGTGTTTTAAACACTACTGAACTCCATTTTAATTTTACATATTAAAGCCTCTGGGCTCTATTTACTCTTTCATTATATAACATTCATTTATCTTATGAAAAACGCTGTGATTCACTGTTGGTCTAGCATTTTTTTTTTCCACTTATTTGGATGATTTTTAGAATCCAAACTGTATTGTTATTTATCTTGGAAAACAGAAACACTTTCGGGGGTCAATTCTCTGAGTCCCAAACCCCTCACCTGACACCCTCTTGTGGTGCTGTGCCCTGGGGGGAGGACACAGCAGGATCTGCAGGTGGAGAGGCCTAGAGAGCTGAGGGTATTATGGGTCTGGTTTATCGCCAAGATTAGTCAAGCCCCAAATTATAGTGTTGAGGGAGAAATTTTTCACCTAATGGGGTATGGGGAAGTCATTTAGGCTTATACATGGTTCAGTCTAAACTTTGTGTGAACTGAAAGAGCCTGTCAAACACACACAGCACATCTGCTTTAACCATTAAGGAAAATAAATGTCTGATTCACAAAGAAGGATAAATGACTCCCTTCTTACGATGCCCATGTTAACACCCTCTCGAAGATGAGCTTCCTTTCCCACGTGCCAGGATCCTACTGTCTCACTAGATATGTCCTCAATCTGTCTCTTTTGAAATCTTTAAGGAATAGACCCCTGTCATGTTTGATGTATGTTCTTTGTTCTGATAAAGCATAAGACTACCATGCTTCAGTGGAGAAGTTCCTTAGAGCCTTTTGAGGGGCTGCCTCCCACATTATAGCCCTCAGCTTGGCTCAAATAAAAGTATTTTCTGTTCCTATTATAAATTCTTTATTAGTTCCCTCCACAGTGTGTTATTCCTTATGAAGTCCAGCTGTTGTAGGCTGACACCAAGCCACCCTGAAGCAGCCATCGTGTCTTCATTGCCTCTTTCTCACATCTGGGTCCTTGAAGGTTGCTGAGATCACACTTGCTTGTCTGTGTCCATGGAACCCAGGGCAGAGCCCAGGTCCTCCCACCAGGGCCCTGGATTCTGGTACCAAACCCAGGAGAAGGTGTGCTCTAGTGATATCAGCCTCACCTGGCACCAAGGCCAAGATCGTCGTGTGTTTTTTCCCAGACTTCTTCTGTGGGAAAGGGTTTGTGATGTTTTGTTTTCCCTAGTTCACCCTAGAGAGATGCAAGGAGGAAGTCTGATGCAGACTTTCCAGCTTACAAACATCTGAGGGCTGTGTCTCAGGTCAGGATCAATGTTCCCTTTTCCATGGGCATTCAAGTCAGTGAGGCAGCCTGACTTGAGAGCCAGGACTCTGCCTCTGTAGTCCTGGAGTTGATGGCTGAAGGCTGGGTACAGGGGCGCTGCAGTTCTGCCCAAGGGGAATTAAAGGCCAGAAAGCCCTGGTTTCTGCAGGAGTCTGATCATCGCCTGAAATGTATGCCAGTTAACATATAATTTCTTTATCCTATTTATTCATTATTGTTATTTCTCATTGTACTTTGGGACTCAATTTTTTATTGTTATAGAAATCCAATGTTTTCAAAGATTCTCCCTCAAGGATTCTACTGTTAACATTTTTCATTAAGAGAAATGCCTGTCTATTCCAATCTTTCTTTCCCTCCATTATTGACTGTGTCTTTTCTAGGTCTTGTCCTTGTCTCCTGGGCCACAGTCAGTAATGTCTCCACTTATGTATTCTGAGTGTGTGATCATTTGGTCCAAGGGATTCTGCTGAATGAAGTATAAATTCTGATATCTTTCTCTTGCAAACTTTCAAAACCTACAAATAAAATGAAGATATGGGCAATATAAAATGAAAATATAATTTTTCATTCTTATTAATATCTATCTCTATTCCAATAGAATTCAATTATTGGCCCCCAATGACTATATTTTTCAAAAGAATTCCCTAAATAATTACCAGTAATTCACTACTCCAATGTAATGTAGAAGATATTCTTAGTGTATTCTTCAAATTCATGTTGATGGAATGCTCAAGTTCCCTATATCAAATTGAGCTCCTATATTCCCTCTGAATAATAAAACTAAGATATGTTTGCTAAAAGTTGTTGAAAAACAACATTTTAGTTTGACATGGATGGTACAAATATAGTATCACTAAGGGTGAAAATTTAGTATATGTCCTGTGGACTACCAGTTTCATGTTCCACAATCACAATCGAACCATTTAAATACAGAATTATTTCCTAATTCTGTTAAATAAACCTCATTATAAATAACAAGCATTTTGAAAGCTTTAAATTTTTAACTATAGCTAATTAATTTGTTCCTTTTCTCCTCTATCAACAAAAATTGACTTTCATGGTTAACTCAGTTAAAAAATAAAACAGCACAATAGGAAAGAAGTAAAATATCTCCATTGCCTACAATATATAATAATATATATAAATATGCTGATGAAAAAAACGTGGGTCTGCTCTCTCATGTGCAGTAAAGCAAATCTACTGACACCAGGTTATGGCGAAGGAAAGTGTAGCGTTTATTGCAGGTGCCAGGCAGGGAGTTCAGGTCAGCTAGTGCTCAAAACACCTGAACCCCCTTTCCTGATGGGTTTTATGAAAGCATTTTTAAATACCAGGTGAGAGAGGGGAATCACAGGGTATGTGATCAGCTCCTGCACAATTCTTTGGTTGATGTGAGGTAACAGAGCAGTGTCACAGTGGTTAACGTTATCAATCCTCAGGCTCCAGTAAAAGATCTCCTACTTAAAACAGTTTTAAAAGTTAATAAAAATAAACATTAACTGAGTAGAGGGAAGGTGTCCTCAATTTCAGAATAGTGTAAAGTCAGCAAATATCACAACTGGTGCACCCCTTGAAGATACTGATCTTGACTGGTTGCAATTTTTAAGAAAACACATTTGGGTAAAATTAACTCTGCACTTAAAACAATTGAGTCACAGGTTTTAGGTTTTCTAAATGCTCTAAAAGTACTTATTTTTCCTTTCCAAGAAGGGACTTTCAACCTCCCCCAAAGTAAAAGGGCAGTGCCTCTTGTATTGCTCTCTCACTGAACACACCGAAGAAAAATTGCATCATGTTGGTGTCTATCTGAATAATGTGTTCAGGGCTCTCCCTGAGTCATTGCATGGTTCTCATTTGCACGTGGGAGCCAATGGGTCTAAGTGCAGGCCACCACAAGATGTGCCACTATGGCATGTGGATTATTTTGAGCTGAAAACAATCAAGGCCCAAAAGACTCAGGAAGAGCCTTTGAACTTCCCCCTTATTGCCTAAAATAATTTAAGACAGGAGGCCTGTCCCAGGAAGAAGCTATCACTAGAGATAAATGTAGTATAATACTAGGTGTGGTAGAACAGGAGGAACATTGAAAAGCCCATTTGATCAAAATCCTCTCTGTGGGGCTTCCCTGGTGGTGCAGTGGTTGAGAGTCCACCTGCCGATGCCGGGGACATGGGTTCGTGCCCCGGTCCGGGAAGATACCACGTGCCGCAGAGCTGCTGGGCCCATGAGCCATGGCTGCTGGGCCTGTGCGTCCGAAGCCTGTGCTCCACAAGGGGAGAGGCCACAAGAGTGAGAGGCACGTGTACTGCAAAAAAAAAAAAAAATTCTCTCTCTGTCTCATTGTCTTTGGATGGATCAGCAAACATTTGTTTACCAAACATTAACTCTTTTTAACTTCCTGTGAATTACCTTACTTCCCCTTGAAATTTCAGACCCAAACGTCCTTCTGATGCCGAAATTTGGCCTCTGTGCACTGGTATGGAATCGAATTCGGGGGCAGAGTTTGGGTGAAGTAGAAAAGAATAGGTTTATTGCATTGCCAGGCAAATGGGGACACAGCAGGCTAATGCCCTCAAAACTGTGTGTCCCAACCTGGGGGGATTTGGTGAGGAGTTTTATAGCAATGGTTCAAGGTCAGGGTTGCTGATAAGGATTATGGTGTGTTCAGGGCCTGCAATCCTTTAATGTGGCCTCAGGTGGTCTCCTGATGAGCTTCTATGCTTCTCAAGGTTATCAAACTGTGACCTTCTCTCTAGAATGAAGGATGCTTCATCAAGTAGTTAACATCTTCCATTTGTTGGGGGTTTTAGTTCTGTAGAAGAGCTCAGTTATTGTTATATGTTTCCCTTGAGGCAGAACCAGGATCTTGTCCCAAAGCTGCACTATTGTTTCTTGACAGTTCCTCCCTTGTCTCTGCAGCCCCTCCCTTCCCTGATTAGCAACTATTTGACCCTACCCTTTGGAATTCAGGCAAAGTTGTGGAGGCTGAAGCCTAGTCCCTGCAAACAAGAAATGGGGGACACAGAAAGACTTTAGTGCCCAGGAGCGCCACAGGGTCCTGCTCAGCTTCACTTCTCTTTAGTCAAGAATATATATATGTCACCTTTTCTTGCTGTTTTTGGAATTCTTCATACTTACGTGAATTCCCCATGTGCACATAATAATTTAAATTTCTCTTGTTAATCTGCCTTATGTCATTTTCATTGCCCGCCACAGAGCTAATGTTACCCAAAAACCTGGGTTTGCCTCTTGGTGGGCGTCAAACTGAAAGGCACAACAAAAACAAAGATTGGGAGAAGAAAGGATTTGTTACTTGCAGCAAGTAAAGAGAACACCGGGGGTCTTTCCCAAAGCAGTGTCTTCCTGAACAGCAAAATGGGGGAATTTTTAAGCTAAGGGTATATGCATATTCATGAAGGGGTTTGGGTGGTCCACAGAGTCCAAGCTTTAGTGGACTGAAGTCATGAGGGTCAGAAAAGGTCAATATCATCTTTCCTTATGTTCCCAGTTGATCAGGCTAATCTTTACCATTGAAAGAGAACTGGGAGTCTTTACAATTATCTTTGTTATTGTTACTTCTTTGACCTGAAAACAGTCCTTTGATTCTGCATTATTTTGTTCCCTTAAGATCATTAATTACTGAGAGCCTTTCAACGGCAAGCATCCTGGCCAGGCTTAGATTGCAAAATGGCTTAGGCCAAAAATGACTCCTAGATATACATATTATTAAACTTTTGTTTTATTTTCTCCTGTTAATCAGTGTCATGTCAATTTAATTCTTAGACCAGCTCAAAGTGTTACCTGAAACACTTCTTTTGTTGAGCCAAAAGACACAACCAAGCCAAAGGGCAGGAGAAGGAAGGGTTTATTACTTGCAGCAAGTAAGGAGAACAGCAGGGAATTTCCCAAAACGGTGGCTCCTTGAACAGCCAAATTGGGAAAGTTTTAAACTGTCAACTGACAAAAAAAAAAAAGCACAAACTGAGAGTTGTGAGTTAAGTTTTATTTGGGGCAAAATGAGGACTATAGCCAAGGAAACAGCCTCTCAGATAGCTCTGAGGAACTGCTCGAAAGAGTTAGGGGGAAGGTCAGCATGTATGTGATTTTGGTGAAGGGGGACACATGTAATCAGGGACACATTTTGGCAGAAATTTGCTGCTAGTCACGAAATGGTGGCTGCTAGTCACAAGGAGCAGATGTCTCCATTAATGATTTTAGTGCTTTTCTAGATATGAGAAGATAAAAGAAACTGGGCTCATAAAATCTGAAAATATCGAACTATCTGAAGGCCGGTTCTGCCAGGTTTTCTCAGAGCATAGACTGCCCCATTCCTGATCTCAGTCCTGAATTCCATTCAGGGTGTGTTGAAGGTTGTGAAACAAAATTTATATTTTATGGCAAGACAAGAGAAATTTAAACATAAATTCTTCTCTGCCCTTTGGTCTCCTCTCTCCCCACACTGTGCATTGTGCATCTGCATTATACATTGACCAAACCTCCCCCATAGGCAGGGACACTTAATCAACCATAAAGAGCAACATTCTCCTAACATCAACAAGACAACTCCCTCCTTAAGAGCTAACATTTCTTCTTGACCTTGTAAGGGGTTACATGACCAGCAGGATGGCACTTAGATCTGAATTATGTAAACGTTCAATAAAATGTCATTTGAAAAAAAAAAAAAACTTATACACCTCCCTGGGTTTCTAATGGGCAGAACAGTTTTCAGAGTTTTCTGAGATGCTCTTCCCAGGTTATAATCCTCAAATTTGGCTCAAAGAAAAATTTCCAGTTCTCTTTTAGATCAAGTGATTACTTTTTTGTCAAGGTCAGAGACTACAGTGGCTAGTGACTTTATTCTTATAGAACCAGATGGTAAGGGACAATTTTATTTCACAAGATCATTAATTACTGAGATCTGTTCAAGAGCAAGCATCACGACCAGGCTGAGATAACAAATGATTTAGGCTTAAAATGGCTTCTCTTATGTCAAAAAGTTATGTTTGATTCTTTTTCTTTGGGGAACACCTACTCCATTTGCCTACAGAAGGGCAGAGGAAAAGTTCTTCCTCTCTGACAGTCTTCATGACTGCCTGGAGAAACAATGATGGACTCAGGAGGTCTTGTCAGGCTCGATGTGCACAAAAATCTTTATGCCTATGGTAAAGGGGCATGGAAAGGAGAGGGTTCTCAATGTGTAGAAGTTCAGATGCTTTCAAAGGCAGGCAATGTGCCCTGCACTATAATGCCTGTTGGGCAGGAAGAAAGTTTCCTGTACCCTTCTAGATTTTTCTGGTTAGTCTAGGAATTAAATTGACATGAGACAGATTAAGATTAACAGGAGAAAATCAAACAAAATTTAATAATATGTATACATGGAAGAGACCCAGGAGAACTCAGTAAATCTCCCAAATGGCTGAAATCCTCACCTTAAATACCACTTTCAACTAAAGACAAAGATGTTGGGTGGAGTGGTTTGGGACTTCAAAGCGAAGGAAGGCAATTCTTCCTCGGACCTCATACGTGAAGTCACCATACCTCAAGGGGAAATTCAGTTTGCAGTACAACTTCAACTAAGGAACAGTTCTTCATGTAACACTGCCGGATATTGGAAGATACACAGGCCCCTCGGCCGACCGAAGGTATTCCCTCATTGAGGCAGTTCGCTAGCCGCAGAACACCCTGCTTTAAAAAGTTGATTCAGTTTAGGGCACAGTGGGTAGCTTGTGTCTCTTTTACTTGTTAGAAAACACACGTATTTAGGCTGCGTGTCAATCTAGACATGGCGTCTATAGCGAAAAGCCTGGTTTTCCCATTTTGAAAGCTCCATTCTTGCAGCCGGAAAAAACCTGAAAAACACTGTTGTTGCCGTGTTTCTAGTCCCTGCAGGCATGGCTCTGAGAAAAAAAAAAGAGTTTTCTCGAAAGAAAGAGGGTGCTTCCAGGTCCTGGGTGGGAGCTCTTCCTGCCCTGCTCTAGAGCTAAGGGGAATCTCAACGGGGGCCCTAGCCTCGACGTAAGGTCTTGATTTGGCATCCAGAAGGGTAGGCGTGAAGCAGGTTCCCTGAGGCCTTAGTCACAGTTCTGCATTCGTTTAATGGCAGTAAGTGTCTAGAGACTCGTGGCCCCGTGGCGTCAGCGCCAGTTTCAGGACAAGAACTCTGAGGACCCACCGGCTCCCCTGGGCTTGCTGGGCCACACTCAGACCCGTAGGCCCTTCAGGGTGCCCCAGGGTAGGCCGAGGGAAGGGTAACACACTGCAGTCTACCTTGCGGGAGCTAGATGTTGATGTTACAACTACCGGGTTTTTTTTTTTTTTTTTTGCAAAAACCCCTAAATATCCTGTGCCCTCCCTTACCTCTTCAGAACAGTCCCTCAGAGCTATCTGAGAGGCTGTCCTCTGAATTAAGTCCTCAGTATGTCCTCCAAATAAAACATAATTCTCAACTTTTAGGTTGTGCATTTTTTTTCAGTCAACATTTAATTGTATGGCTCACGTAGGTACTATGCCTAGATGTAATGGGATGAGCTGTAAATTATTAAAACTAGATAAACTCTGTCAGCTCTACCACTAGCTGAGATCAGGCTTTCATCTCTGGATACTTCTGTCATAGACCTTGGCAGATATGGGGTCTGTGTTGGTCTTAAAATTATTCTTAGAATTGTGGGGACTCATTCATTCTTTCAACAAATTTTACTGCTTATATTCTATGTGTCAGTTACAGTGCTGGGTCTTGAAATACAGAAGGCAACACACGAAAGTACAAGGATAAAACACATTTTCTACCATATTAACTTTTTTCATTCATTAATTCATCCTTAAGTCATTCAACACGCATCTTCTTATTGAATACTGATGAGGGATCAAATGCTAGGCTAAACACTGAGTATATAACTGCAAATGAGATGGATAGGCCCTGATTTTGACGTCACTACTATCTTTTGTCGTGCCATATAGTGGGACAGCTTCATTATTCCCTTTACCGTAAGTTTTGGGTTTTTTTTGCGGTACGCGGGCCTCTCACTGTTGTGGCCTCTCCCGTTGCGGAGCACAGGCTCTGGACGCGCAGGATCAGCGGCCATGGCTCATGGGCCCAGCCGCTCCGCGGTATGTGGGATCTTCCCAGACGGGGGCACGAACCCGTGTCCCCTGCATCAGCAGGCAGACTCTCAACCACTGCGCCACCAGGGAAGACCTACCCTAAGTTTTTATCACAAATTGCTAATGAAAATAAAACTGTTAGTGGAGTTTCAACATGCATAGGTAAATGAGAACACAGAACTCCCCTTTCGCATGCCCCATTCTCCTCCTTCTAACTCCCTATGCGAACTCACTTTGTGCCAAGACCAAGAAGATGTGCCCCAATAAGAACCAAGCTGATTTCCTCACACTGACAGGGGCTATTGCTCACTTAGAAGACTTGATGCTTAATTTTGATAAGCAACTAGAAGACCATGGAGACAACCTATAAAAATGATTTGTATTGGGAGAAAATACTAAAAAAGGTTAATGTGCTGTTTCACATGTCTAACCAACTGGGATTAAACCACAGGCACCAAGGTCACCAAGGGTACTTGGCAGCAATGAGCTAAAAATGAAAAAAAAAGAGCATCATACTGTTATTGTATTCATCTTCCCCCAAGGCACTCTCTGATAAACACCACAACCTCTAAGGGAATTGAGAACAGCTTCCTTGTGGGGCAGGTTATATATGCATCTTTTTCCAAGAAGTTAAATCATATCCAGCTATCAGCACACCTTACTTAAGGTGATTGTAATATATGAGATTAAATGTTCCTACCTGATTGGAAAATTTCTTGTCCTCAATTCATTGGCTATACTGGATTTTTTTTCTTGGGTCTGACTTTCAGACTTCTACCAGAAATTGTTCCTTTGGGGAAACCAGGCCTTCCCAGAAACTCAGGAAACTGAAATGGAGACAGCAAGAGAGAAGGAAATTATTTGGACATATAGACCTCAATTGTTTGGTTTTAAGTAAACGTCCCAGCAAACATGTTCTAAATGGTATAATAACTTTAGGGAAATTCACAGTTTATAAGTTTGTGTACTCATAAACTGAACATATTATGATAAGAGTACAGGTTGCATTTTGTGTCTTCAACTCAAGCAAAGACTTCAAAAAAGGCCCAGTTATCCTTTGTTCATTAAGACACAAAGAGAGGGCAAAAAGGGCAAGTTTCTAAGTCTTTTTCTTTAAAATTTACTTCCTTTCTTCAGCCTTCATCAAGATCTTCAGGAAATTAACTTTACTAAAGTTAATTATTCATAAAATAAACATACGAACCTGCAGAAGACTATCTCACAGAGACCTGTAATGTACAATATCCATTGCATACATGCACCATGAGCTTGTCTTTTTCTAGCACTGGCATACACAAAACTCTGTGTGTGTGTGTGTGTGTGTGCACATGTGTGTCTTTTTTTTGTGATGGAGCCATAGGGAGAAAATAAATCTATTGGCTGCAATTCAGTGATGTAGAAAGATTTAAGGGTAAAGGAAAAGGCTACATCAAGTGAAGCAATAAAGTCATGAGGTTGTGCTTCCATAATAATAACAATAGCAGTCTTCTGTAACCAAGGGAGCAGGCTCCTCAAATTATAGTCACACCTGTTAGACCATCTGCCCATAAATTTCACACTATCATTAATGGAAAACAAATGGCACTGTCTCTCCTTCCCTTTATCCATTGGCCATTCTCATATAAACGATTTTTCTCTTCAAGGTCGTGCTCTTTCCTATCTGTTTAAAAATATTAGGATTTAGGAGGGGTGTTACATAATGTGCCATGCCTTGGTACTTGCACCAGTGATGGCTCTGTAAGGAGCACTGGATTGTTAGGAGGCTATAAATTGAATTCCCCTAGAAGCAGAACCTGAGGCAATAATTTGAATGCAAACTGTTCATCTGGGAGGTGCTTCCAGAAAACTCAGAAGTGGAGTGGGAATTGAGAATGGAGGCATGGAAGGAAGCCAACAGAGGTGCATTACTGAATCAATTACTCCTGCAGGGAACTGCTGCCAGTACTTCAGGGGAGTTCTGTGAAACTCTATAGAACATGTCTCAGAGTTATCCCAAGAACTGGTGAGAAACTTGAAGTACTTATCTTCCAGTCCCCTCTGTCCTTGGTTGAAAGCTACACCCAGATACATTAACTCCTGTACATTTCTGGCCTGCCCTAAGGTGGATAATTGCAGGTGGTAGCATGAGTCTATCAGCATATACTGGAATGATGAGTGCTGGGGAGATATGAGTGGAGCATTGAAACCATCTAATACAGTCGGGGCAGGAGATATCAATTATTGGCTTCCAAGTCCAAATGGGTAACCTTAAATTCCTGGGTTAATGGTTTTACTTTGAGGCATTTAAGCATGATGTATGAGTAAAAATTTCCTCTATTAAATCAAGTTGAAGATCCTAAGTCCCTAATCTTCTGGAAAACTGTGGGGATCTTTTTAACAGATTTTTGAAAAGTAACATGATTAAGATTTCAAACTGACCATCCATTCATTCATTCATTAACTCATTAAACAAACATTTATTGAACACCTAAAGTATGCCATGGGTTAAACTAGGCACCAGTGTTACTGTTACTAAAATCATTATCGTGCCACCTAGAAGTCAATGTATTGTGACACTCAAATAAGAAAATCCATAGTTACCGTAAAAATTATTACATAGTGCTATAGGAAGACACGGTAAGACCTTAATTCATGCTGTGGAGAGTAGTATATGGGGGATATCAGTAGGGCTTCCTGTAGAAGGCAATGGAAATGGATACGTAACATGAAGGAAGGGTGAATTTTTGAGGAAAAGAGAAGATAAATTCATGTTTGCCAGAAAATGAATGGTTAAGGATCAGGCCAGAAAGGAGTTCCATTCATAATCAGTATAAGAAATGTCACTGGGGCTTCCCTGGTGGCGCAGTGGTTGAGAGTCCGCCTGCCGATGCTGTGGACACGGGTTTGTGCCCCGGTCCGGGAAGATCCCACATGCCGCTGAGCGGCTGGGCCCGTGTGCCATGGCTGCTGAGCCTGCGCGTCCGGAGCCTGTGCTCCGCAACGGGAGAGGCCACAACAGGGAGAGGCCCGCGTACCGCAAAAAAAAAAAAAAAAAAAAAAAAAAATGCTCACTGGAGTGTAAGAAAAGAAGACAATGGAGAGGGTGGTAGAAGCCAGACCATGGATGGTCCATGTATGTATACTAAGTGCTATGGTCTATTCTTTGTGTTCCCCTCCAAATTTATACTTTGAAATCTTAATTTCCAGAGGTGATAGTAGTAGTAGGTGGGGCCTTTGGGAAATGATAAAGGTATTAGTGCTCTTATAAAAGAGACCCCACAGAGCTCCTGAAGCTCTTCTGCCATGTGAGGTTACAATGAGAAGTCTGTGACTCAAAAGAGGGCCCTCATCTGACCATACTGTCACCCTATTCTTGCACTTGCAGCCCCCAGAACTGTGAGAAAAAAATGCCTGTTGTTTATGAGCCACCCAACCTGCACCATAATCTTACAGCAGCCCAAAAGGACAAAGAGAGTTTGCATGTCAGATTTTACTCCAAGAAAGATGGGAATCCATTGAAGGATTTTAACTGGTAACTTAGAAGAGAGAAAAGTTTCGTAACACAATCAGGTATTTTTATAAGAAAAATTTGTTTCATTTTCAGAAAGATCACTCTGGAAATACTGTGACTAGATTTTTGGAGAAGGGTGATGGCAGTCCCGGATATAGAAAGATGAGTTAGTAGTCCATTAATGTAAGTCAAACAAGAAAGTGGATATAGAAAGTGTGAATTTGTGGCTGAGCAATCTTTTCTTTTAGCACTTGAAAAATGTTATGTCAATGCTTCTGACTCCAGAGTTTTAGACAAGAAATATGCTGTCATTGGAATTGGTGTTTCTCAATAAGTAATGCATTGTTTCTGCCTGTCCACTTTCGAGATTTTTTTTGTCTCTACTTTTCAGAAGTTTAGTTATGACGCGTCTTGGCAAGGATATCTTTGCGTTTTTCCTCTTTGGGTTTGTTCAGATTCTTGAATTTGTGTTTATGTCTTCTAAAAAATTGGGAACTTTTTAGCCATGATTTCTTTGAATACTTTGTCAGTCCTACTTGCCCTCTGTTTTCATTCTGGAACTTTGATGATATGAATGTTAGTGCTTTTGTTACTGTTTACACGTTCTAGAGATCCTGTTCTTTTCCCATCTTTACCCCTCAGTCTATTTTTCTCTGTACATGTGGTACATTGTATTGATCTCTTCTAAGTTCATGATTCTATGCTTTGTAATCTCCACTCTACTCTTGAGCAAAGTTTTTTGATTGTTGTATTTTTCAGTTCTACTGTTCTCATTTGTTTTTATTGTTATAGCTTCTAGTTCTTTGTTTACATTTTCTATTTTTCCCATTTCTGTCAAGGAACACATAATTGCTAATTGAAGCACTTATGTGACAGCTTATTTAAATTCCTTGTCTGATCATTTCAATAGATGTTTTATCTCAGTGTTGGTGTATGTTTATTGTCTTTTCTCATTTATTCAGTGATTTCCTGGTTCTTGGTGTCATAAGTATTTTTCCATTGTATTCTAAACATTGTGAGTTATTATATGACTCTGTATCCCATTTAATTTTATTATTACTTTTTAGAAGGAAGTCATCCTATTTGAGGCGTAGTATGAGGACTGGGGGGTTACATACAGATTTCCATTGGGCCCTACTGACGATACCCCAGCAAAAGTGGGCACTTACATTGTCTCACTGCAGACAGATCAAGTAGAAGTTCAGCTATCTTATTGGCCCTTCTGACACCTTCCCCCCAAAAGTGGGAACATTAGTATCATTGTGTTGCCTTTTAGTAGGAGTGGAAGTTCATCTCCCCAGTAGATTTCTTGACACAGGGGAGGGGAGAAGTGAAGTGTTTGCTGTCCTTCCTCCCACTTCATTCCTTCTTGTTGATGCCGGGTGTGGGTAGAGGGTCAGCTTCCTGCTGGCCCCACTGACACCAGGGTAAGAGGAAGAGAACTGACAACTAGCCCTGCTTGTGCCATCTCATTCTGTCTTATTGCCTCAGGATGGTTATGGGGATTCAGCACCTCATTGGGTCTCACTGACACCATGTGTTGGGGGTTAGTGGAGTGCCTACTCCCTCCAACCTGTAACATCCTATTCTTATTGATGTCAGGGAGAGATGGATGCTATGTCCCACCATTGGAGCCCACGACTGTGTGAGAGCAGCCCAGTGTTAACAAGCCTGTCAGGCACCACCTTTTTTTTTTTTTTTTAATAAGTAAATTTATTTATTTATTTGGCTGTGTTGGGTCTTCATTTCTGTGCAAGGGCTTTCTCTAGTTGCGGCGAGCGGGTGCCACTCTTCATCATGGTGCTCGGGCCTCTCACTGTTGTGGCCCCTCTTGTTGCGGAGCGCAGGGTCAGTAGCTGTGGCTCACGGGCCCAGCTGCTCCGCGGCATGTGGGATCTTCCCAGACCAGGGCTCGAACCTGTGTCCTCTGCATTGGCAGGCAGATTCTCAACCACTGCACCACCAGGGAAGCCCAGGCACCACCTTTTAAAGTCTGTTTGCTAATGGAAAGGGGTGGAGGCTCAGCTCACCACTGGACCACACTGAAACAACCCTGGTGGGTTGTTTCAGAGCGCTGCCTCTTCTAGAGGGCAGGAGTGGGTTGGTGTGGAAGATCAAATCCTAGCTTGGCCCAACTGAAACCACAGGACATAGGGGATGGGTGCAATATTCCACTGGCACTTGGCTCGAGTAGTTTGTATATTCCACTGGCACTTGGCTCGAGTAGTGTGTATATTATTGCCCAAATGGTCTTCTGTCTTTAGCAACCCCTTTCCTCATACTTTGGCTAGGGGGAACTGGGTTTTGTGTTTTTTTCTGAAGCTTTTTTGTCTGTTGTTCTGTTGGTGGTTATTGATTGGGGGTTCCTGTAATACCCTCTCCAGGATGTATGGGAAGCAACAGGAAACACAGGGGACTCATCACCATGTTATTCCTCAAGTCCCAAAGTCCCTAGTTAAGTCTGCCTTCTCATTTCCACCTTTCAGCGTCTTCCTATGTTTGTTTGTTGTTATGTTCAGGGTTTTAGTTTTAAGTGGGAGAACCTGGGAGAAATGGGCTACTTCATCTTCTTGGAAGCAGAGGTCTGGAGGACTTTTGATCTTAAAAAGTACTGCTGACTGTAAATTAATATTTGATGATATACACCTTGCCCTTTAAGAATTATTCTACTAGATGATGTGGCTTCCCAAAGTTGCTACAATTTGATTTTCATACTTCTAAAAGCCAAGTGTTTTGCTGGAGTTGAAATTTAAAGATAAGCAAGAGATGAGGCTAAGATGATCTATGTGGTAACGGATTAAAGTTGGAAACATCAATATACATTCATTTTTAGCTTAATATTGCTTCATATTACCTTAATACACATGGTTATGTAGAGAGATACTTATAGATATGTGCCTATACATGGGTCATGCACACACATATTATCTCTTTGCTCTGTCAGCTGAGAAGATCTAGAAGCAATGACATCCGAGCAGCAATTAGCACACCCCACACCCAGATCCTGCTGTCTAATACCTTTCTCCACTAAAAAGACCTAGTTATCCATGAAGAAACAGCTGATTCTAGGACTGGGGCAGTAAATATACAAGATTTATAAACAAGACCATCTTATAGTGTCAGAAAGTAAGGAAGTTCCAAAAAAAAAAAAAATACAGGATGGGGATACCCCAGAGTGGCACAAGAGCCAACTGAAAAGAGTTCACAAGGGTCAGGACTAGAGCAATTTGAGGAACAAAGTAACTAAAGCAGAATTAGATTATAACCCAAAGTATAAAATAAAAATCCATGAGTTCTTCTGATATAAATAAATAATTGGATACATAAATGCAGGAGAATAGATAAATCTCCAGTGCAAAGGAATTCCAAATAGTTTATGTAGTACTCCATCTTAAGCATAACTCCCTATTCCTTAGTTGTGGGCTGAGCATATTGACTTCCTTCCAAAAAAGTACAGTATGAAAAAGGGAAAACCATAATCTTATGATGGAGAAACCTGAAAAACACTACTTCAGCCTGGTGATCAAAGTCGACCTCAGCATTCATAATGCATATTCATACTTTGTACACTTGATGTGATCTGACAGAATAACCCTTCTACTCTGTGGTCTTCCTCCCCAAAACACATAATCCCAATATGATCATGAAAAATGCATCAAACAAATTCTAGTAGTGGGCATCCTACAAAACCCTAACTACTCAAAATTGTCAGGGTCATCCAAGGAAAATCTGAGAAGCTATCAAACCCAAGAGGAGCCTAAGGAAACATGGCAACTAAAGGTAATGTGATGTTTTGGATGAAATCCTGGAATAGAAAAAGGACATTAGGTAAAAACTAAGGAACTGGACTAATGGATGGACTATAGTAAATGATAATGTATCAATATTTGTTTATTGATTGTAACAATGTAACATACTAATATAAGTGGATCATCATAGAGGGAAATGGGTATAGTGTATATGGAAACACTTTATACTATCTTCTCAATTTTTCTGTAAAATTAAACACTTCTAAAAAATAAAGTCTATAAAAACGCTGTGTTTTCTTGTTTTATGATTATGTGCCTGTATTTCCTAATGAATATGTCAATTTGCTTTACCTTCCTTGATACTGATATTACAGAAAATACTAAGTAACTCTGAAAGAATTTGTAACTCCAATTCAACAAGCAATAATTCTTGTATTAACTTTTTGGAAGAACGCACCGAATAAATCAAAGCAAATTGTCTTTAAAGGCTGAATTTCTTTTCAGTGTTTAATCTTTTATATTATTAATGCATACCACAAAAAAGATTCTGTTTCAAAGGGCAGAAAACGTTGATTGTGGGCAATGTCTAAAGTACAGTGAAATATTAATGCCTGATGCTATAACAACTTTAATGTATTTAATGTTTTCAAAATGATGAATTGTTATTTCAGTCAATAAAGTATTCACTTTTATACATTTCCTACCCATCTTTTCCCAAGACACCCACAAGGAAATGATACTATCATCTGACATTAGGTTCATCAATTTAAATTGGAGTTTTTGGTAGCTGTGGTTGCCAATGGTCCTGGAATGTGTGATACTTTTACAAATCCTCTCCATGGCAAAATCTGATCCTCACAAGGTAAATCACAGGAGGTGCCTAAAGCCAAATGACATATTGCTTTGTAGCTAGATTACCAAGCATTTTACTTAGAGGCACAATAGAATGTAGAAAAGGCCATTTCTCTTTCTGTCTTTTTCTGCTCAAAGGTCACTCACCATCTTACTTTTTATCAGCCATTTCAAAAGTTTTCCATAAATTTAGACCATATAATGTCACTTAATGTGAATGTAGCTCAACCTTCTGTTTTAGTACAGCTAATCTCACATTATTTTATTGGTGCTAAATATGTAAATCATCAGCAAATTTTTGTACTTAACTTTTTTTTTTTGATGTGGACTACTTTTTAGAGTCTTTATTGAATTTGTTACAATACTGCTTCTGTTTTATGTTTTGGTTTCTTGGCTGTGAGGCATGTGGGACCATAGCTCCCAGACTAGGGATTGAACACACACCCCCTGCATTGGAAGGTGAATTCTTAACCACTGGACCGCCAGGGAAGTCCCTGTACTTAACTTTTTTTTTTTTTTTTTTTGCGGTACGCGGGCCTCTTACTGTTGTGGTTTCTCCCATTGCGGAGCAAAGGCTCTGGACGCGCAGGCTCAGCGGCCATGACTCACGGGCCCAGCCACTCCGCGGCATGTGGGATCTTCCCGGACCGGGGCACGAACCCGTTTCCCCTGCATCGGCAGGTGGACTCTTAATCACTGCACCACCAGGGAAGCCCCCTGTACTTAACTTTTAAAAATAATTAAAATAAGCTATTCAACACTTTTTTCCTTAAAAAAAAAAAAGCAATTCTCCTTAGGCTGGCCCTGGGCACATATGTGACTTTGCCATTTTTTCCATGGACTATTTTCTTATCTGTTTTACGGTGTCACATTTCTTCTACCTTCTCAAAAAGAAGCATTTAAAAATTCATCTACGCGTTCATGCATTCATACATTTATTAAATAAATCTATTGAACACCTACAGACGGCACAGAAAAAAAGGCAGAAAACTAATCTGGGTTGCACAGAAAGTAATGAACTCAGTTAAAATTTTTGGTGAAAATAGGTATTACTCAATCTAATGGAAATTACATTTCATTATGGGGACTCACAGACTCAAGGAAAACCAAGACCTAAATAATAATAAAGTAATAAAAGGACTAGCCATTTACTGAGTGCCTGCTTGTACCTGACTCTGAAACTCTAAAATCATTACGGATGTTCTGATGATTGTCTGATATAATTGTAATCTCCATTTTACAGATGAAAATAACAAGGTTCAGAGACATTAGGTTACTTGCCTAAAGTGAAGTGGCCCAGAAACTACAGAACTGGAAATTGAACCTTAGACTTCATAACGCCAAAGTCTGTGCTTTTAATCACAATGTGTGTTTGTGAGAGAGAGATAGATAGATAGATAGAGAGAGAGAGAGAGAGAGAGAGAGAGAGAGAAAGAGAGAGAATGTGTTTAATAGAGAACCTCTGAGAAATGGCAAGAAAACTGCCAGGTATACATAAAACAATAATTTAGGAGCTTCTTACTATACAAGTAATTGTTAATCATATGGCTGAACTAAGGATCTCTCACTTTTGAACTAAGACATGAAAAGCTTCCAGAAGTTGAGTCTAAATTTTACACTTACATAAGATACTTCATACAGAATGCTAAAGTATAATAACTAAAGAGCTCTGAAAATACTGGAAGCATTCATATAAGTATGATTTCATAATGTGGATAATAGAGGATTTAAGAAATTGGCAGATGCAACTGCAGACTCATTTGTTATCATTTCTGTGAAGGGCAAGATAAATGAATAAAATGAGAAAAATGAAAAAAGAATGGCTAGCAATTTTAGGTAGTTTGCTGAATCTCCATACTAGGAAAGACTAAGCAAAAAAAAAAAAATTCTCGAAATATTATTTTGAAAGCACCTACAAGTGTATATGGTCTTTTTATACCAAATAACTTGGAGTTATGAACTGTCAAATAAGTCTAATCTTCTCTGATGATAAAATTGCTGACTTTATTTGAAACTATGGAATGAAAAATGAGGTAATAATCAGAAATTCTTAAGAAAAGGAGTAGAAAAAACAAAATTATAAGAGTTATGTTAAAAAATATTTTGAAACAAACATAAAATCCCCATTACTGGTACAGAGCTTTTAAAACTTTATTTTGGTTTTAAGTTTTAATAAATATTTATATGTTTACATAATTACTGTCATAAGGAAGAGACAATTGTAGGTCAACTTTCTTCATTCTTTCTTTATTAAGCATTATTCTATTTTGCTCCATCATCTTGTAATTATACTATAGTAACTGTGTAACTTTCTACTAAGTGGATATTTCCTAAACTGTTTTCCTATTGTTAACAATTAAAGGTGTTTCCAATTTTTTGTTATTACAAATGACATGACAATGAGCATCTTTATATAATAATTTTCTGGATTATAAATTATTTATTGGCATAAGCGTCCAGAATTAGAATTAATGTGTAAAAAGCTCTTAACATTTTTATCTTGCTAGACATTGCCAAATTACTTGTCAAAAGATGGAACCAAATTATATTGCAAAAATCTTTGCCAACGGAAGACATTATATATAATTTTTCATTTTGCTAAATTAATAAGTTGGAAACCTATGTTCCATTTCTTTGAATTCTTTGATAACAGAGTGCTGCTGGAGGCTGGGAGGGCAGCCATGTCTGTGAAGGCTCCCCAGAGTTGGAGCGGGGAAGTGGAAAAAGGTAAAAAAAAATACTAATGGTATTTTCCCTCGATTGTTATCTCTCACTCTCTTCTGCCTCTGTGTAACTTATATCCAGGTAGCTGGAGAAAAATCATGTGGCAGGGCAAATTGGTATTCCAATAACTTAATAATCACCAGCTTCAAATGGATTTTCAAGACTGGAAATAGTGCTCTGACTTACAGTAAGCTCTTTCTAATTCTCCTTAAGGACTATTTTCTTAGAAGCTTTACTTAACCTCCATCCTCTCTACTCCCTCCATTCTGAGCCGGTGAGGTGCTTCATAACTCATTAAGAACACAGAAGTCAGTAAATAGTCCACTGCCAAATCCATTAATTCATTAGCATTTGCATTGCTCTTTGTGTTCCCTTTTACTACAGGAGTTAAAGTTAAAAGGCCATGTGCACTACAGATAGGATTTCATTTTCTCTCATCTTCTCAAGTACTTCACAGCACTGCATTTTCTACAGCCCATCTACCCCTTATGAATGATTCTTGCCAAAATTCAACCTCATTCTAGACTAGTAACTCCAACTTAAAATGTTAAAAACTATACGTGTAACATGAAAGCCTCCCTCCTCCCCTAATCCCTGCATATCTTCTTTAGACAATTCATGTCTGAACTTTTCAAAATTGTTATCTTCATATATTGTTTCCAATTCCTCACGTCCCATTTACTCTATAAGTTACATCCATCTGACTTCTGTCACCGTAATCTCACTGCCCACTGTCCTGAAATTTTACTTATGAAGGTCACCAGCGATCCCCATGTCAGTATAGCCAATGAATAGTTTTTGTCCTATTTCTAGGCTCTTTTCTTCTTTAAAAAAGAAAAAGAATAAGAAAAACAAAAACCATTTTTTTCTTCTATGCTTTTACACTCTCATCATCTTCTGTCTTGGTATATTTTATTGGCTTTCTGTGTTTAATCTGATTTCTAACATTCTATTAGTTTCCTTTATCTTCAGTGGAATAAACCAGTATATGAAGGATTGTTCTCAACAGTTAGTTCTCATAATAACAGTACTAGTAGCAGCAGTCAATACTCTGTAATGCTTATCATGTGCCAGACACTATTCTAAGACACTGTTTAAATCCATATATATACACACACACACATATATATGAGGTTTTCCTCCTCATACGCCTATGAAATAAGCCTATTATTATACCCGTGTTACAAATGAGAAAACTGAGGCAATGAGAGGCCAAGGTCACATGATCAGTACTTGGTGAAGCTACGCCTGAGTTAATGCTGGAACTTTAGAGTAGACAAGTTAATAATGTCTCACAGATTGGCCCTAAGTGTGAGCAACATTTAATTAATGACTTGTGAAGTATCAGAAAAAAATGGAACATTTTAAATTGATTGGGAACTACTAAGTCATGTATCAGTAACTAAGAATGACTCTTATTGAATGAAATTATTTTTCATTATTCTTTTGAAAGGAGAATATTCTTGTGTTAGTGTTTCACAGTTTTTTTCATTCACATATTTATTCATTTATTAGCCACACATTTCCTTCTATGTGCCAGTGTCTGCTGCAAGCCTTGGAAGATTCAGCGGTGAGCAAAAAATTACAAAGTCCTTGCTCTTAAGCAAATGTCCAGTGGTGGAGGAAGACAGAGTAAACATGTAAATAAATTTTGTACAGCGACAGAAATACGACTGGACAATGGGACGGAGAGGCACTGAGGAGGCAGGTCTCTTTGGTCAAGATAGTAGTGGTGGCGTTTGAACCGAGACCTTAATGATCAGAGGGAAATTGGTCTGGGTAGAAGGATTAGCCAATCTAAAGCTGGGAGAGCAAGAAGTAGAGCTTGTTGCATCTGAGGGACTGAAAAAGACAACTGTGCCTCGAACCCCATGAAGGTCAGGGAAAGATGTAGTAAGTGACCAGAGCACATGGTCCCTGTGAGCCTGGCTAAGTAGTTGAAAATTTAATCTCTCTACAATAGATAGCCTTTAGAGGTTAGAAGCAGTGCAATAATAGCATCTGATTTGTGCTTTTTGAAAGACTACTTTGACTGTTGAGTGTCCTACAAAAGCAAAATACTTGTGTCTCTATGAAGTGCAGATAGTAAAATTTAAAAAGCCCAATGAGCTCATAAGCAGTTGGTTTACTAAGTGTAATCATTTATCTTAACTAGACTTCATTAATATAAGCTTGGTGACCTTGGGGCCCTGGGACATATTAGATTAGGGAAACCCAACTATTTTCAAATAGTGTGATTTGAAAAATTCTCGAAATTGTTGGGGTTCAGGAAGATTATTTTATTGCTGGGCCTGGATGGGAAGTTTAGAATAAGAAACGAAAGTATGATGGCTGGCTTCCATCTATTCTCCCTTCCTGTGGGAGAAATGATGGTGGGGTGACTACTTTGCTGTTGACCCAAAGCTTAAATTTCAGAGCTAGTTCAATCCAGTAAATATTTGCTGAACAACTATTATATGTTAGGCACCTTGCTGAAACTGGGAATATAGAGAATAATTAATAATAAAAGCAGGTATTACTAACAAGAGACAGGCACTGTGCTAATGCTTAACATGCACCATCTCAAGTTACATTAATTTACACACTAACCATATGGGGTAGATGCATTTATTATACCATTTTCTGGGTGAGAAATCTAATCTCTTTAAGGATTAAGTTAGTTCTCCAAGGTTACACAGCTAGTTAGGGGCATAGGCAGGATTTGAACTCAGGTCTGGTATCAGCACCAATTCTCTTAGCCATTATGCTCTGTAAGGAACTTACTTGAGAAGATCAGGATTATACATATATGGGTACAACCAACCGTAAGATCATCTGGCAAAACTGGCTGCTTGAGAAGTCCTGGATTTATGTAAGATGCTCTTGGAATGGAGAAGATCGTGAAGGAGGGTCCCCAAAACACACTCTCTATACTAAGGGGTAAAAAGAGAGAAAGAATTAGCCTACAGCAGTATGATATTGAGGACCAAGAAACAGTGTTTCTCTCTTTTGTGAATAGTTATTAAATTATTTCTACTTCAGAATATCAGAAAGAAATCACAGTACTATGGACAGTTTTCAGAGCCACCCTATCTTAGCGTGAATCCTGGCAGGTGTAGAGTTCATAGTATGACCCTGGCACCTAAGTGTAGTTAAGTAAGCTTTCATTTTTCTTTAGGCTGAAAGCAAAGTAGCTTTCTGATAGGTATAGTTTAGGAAAGTCTTCAAAGAAAATATTTAAAGTCCACTATCTCAGAGAAAAGCAATTTTGCAAAAGATCTATCAGCAAAAGCAAGGCCAAACACACGAATTATTTAGTGAGACTTGTATTGTTATATCATTGCTCATGTTGTTTCTTTATGCATTTACCTGGAAGAAGGCTTTTAATGTTCAACAATTCTCAAAGAGATAAAGACCCACACTGACGTGTCAGAAAGAGCTGTGCCCAGGAATTAGATCAGTTTAGGTTTTACAACTTACTAGAATTAGGTAACGTTCTTAATCTTTCTGAGTCTGATTCCTATCTGCAAATAGGGATAACACTATCTATTACAGAGGGATGTGGTTAAATTAAATGACACATGTAAATGAAATATATCCTTCCAGACTGAGAACATACCTAGTAAATGTTAAGTGATCTGCAAATATTCTGCTTTCTTGAAATGGATGAAACCTGTTATCATGTTCTTAACCAATGGTCTAAATATCAAGACAATATTTAGTTAAAAGTTATATTTGTTCTTTCACTGTCCATCTGCATTTTAACATATTCTAACATATTCTCCTTGATCAATTGTGTCAATATTAGTAACATTTGTCATTTAAGCTATTACTGTTCATATGTTTAAAATATTTCAATGCGATATAAGTCATTACTCAAAGGGATGCCTAGCTGGCTTTGTCAAAGATTTATTTTAAGTAAAAATGAAAGACACATTTTTCATTTCCACCAAGTTTTATTGAACAGTGTATTCATTAACTGTATGAAGTTTGCGGCAAACCCAATACAGTAGCCAAGACATGGAAACAACCTCAGTGATTTTTGTGGATGAATGGATGAAGAAAATGGGGTGCATACAACCTACTATTATTCAGCCATGATAAAGAAGGAAATCTGGCTATTTGTGACCATATGGGTGGATTTGGGGGGCATTATGCTAAATGAAATGTCAGACAGAGAAAGATAAATACTTTATGATCTCATATGTGAAATCTAAACTGCTGAACTCATGATTGAAAGAATGGAATGATGGTTGCCAGAGCTGGGGGTTGGAGGTGAGGAAAATGACTGAAGATGATCAAAAGATAAAAACTTCTAGTTATAAGATAAGTGAGTAATGGTGATGTCATGTACAGCTTGGTCGCTACAGTTAACAATACCGTATTTTATGTTTGAAAGTTGCTAAGAGAGTAGATCTTGAAAGTTCTCATCACAGAAATAAAATTTGTAATTATGTGAATTAAGGTTAACTAAACTTATTGTGGTAGTCATTTCACACTATATATATCAATCATCACATTGTACACCTTGGACAGATACAATATTATATATCAATTCAATCTCAATAAAACTGGAAAAATCTCATTTATATTTTAGCATAAATATATCAAATGGGTTTCTTGACAAGATGAATAATAACTATAGATAAAAGGAAACAAGATATTGTTGTTGCTGTTGTTTGCTTTTCCAGAGTGCAAAACAGTAAAAAGGGGGGAGGTGAGTATGGGCTTGCAGATGCTGCTTCATGGGCCCTAATGCTATGATACAGACATTTAGTCTAGACCTGAAAGAGAACTTGAGTCATTTCAACAAATCTGCAAAACAGTCAGGTTCAAACATGAAGAGATATCAGTAAATTCTTTTTCACACTGCAAGAAATCTGCCTTCAGCTTTCAACAAAACCTCAGTTTTTGGGTTATGAGGGTAACAGTTCTTAAGCAAGCAGTACAATGCTTCCACCAGTGCTTTCTCCCTATGATGAATAAGTTTTCAGTCTCCCCACCAGTGCTCATCCCTTCTCCCCTTAATGTCTTGGCCAAAATTCAACCATCACCCCAGAAAACTCCTTCCCAGTTTCATTGACTGTACGTGACCACGTTATTTCAATCACCTTGGCACATTTATATTACCTACTTCCTAAGGTAGGTATTATATATATGAGATTTTAAATAAAAGAATGCCTGTAAAGTACTTAATGCTCAACTCCTAGCACAATATGAATATTCTGTAACTGCTGACTAGCATAATTATTATATCATTTACATTAAAACTAATCTGTGCTTTCTTTCACACACCCATGTTCTTTGTCCCCAACTGGGGTAAAGGAAATAAATGAACATTTATTGATTATCTACAGTGAGAGTATAGAATGCAGTGTAGGCTATAGAATTAGTGGTGTTCAAGACTGAAACTGACCTGGATTTGAATTCCAGACCTCTCACTTACTTAGACTTTACGACGCCTCAGTTCCCTTACTGATAATTAGAGATCATAGACATTTCAGGGACCACGGTAAGGATTAAAAATATTATAATGTTTGGATCCAGAAAGGGCATTCATTACCTCATTTAATGTAAACTCTTAGATAATCTGATTGAGTTTTGAGAATCTGATAACGGCTCTGCATCCTTTTGCTATTTGCTAACTATTCATAGCATTTTGCATAGAATTCCAGGGCTTTGCTAATATGAAAATCAATCAAAGGCTTTAGTTGGCACAAAGAACTCAGAGAAATTGTTATGGGGCAAGAATTAGAATTCTTCTTGAAATACAGACTATCATCCTGGAGAAGAAAGAACAACATTTTAATGTGGTCAAATTTGGGTCAAAACTATACACTTCCATAATGATGTTTCTACCAGGTCTTGATTTGACTGGGATTGAAATTTCTGACATTACTGTCCCCATCACAGACTTGAAAACCTGGCAGACAATCAAGTGCAACCTACAGTTAAAGGTCGCTCATCTAAAAACAATATGGGTATGTTACTACCATTCTGACAAGAGCATTATGAAGATTAAGAAAAAGCACAAATAAACTCTCCTAACACCTGACAGCCAAGTAATCCAGCTTTCAGCTCATTCAATTCTTTTTCCTTCTTACCTGACTTATTTCCTTCCCTGCTCTGAGTTCTCACTGTGTTTCATGTCCCACAATGCTGAAGTCATTGTAATGCTTTTACTCAGAAATCTCATTTAACATTTAGCATAGTAAATAAGAAAGCCTAAGAAGTGATTGAGGTAAACTGCCATTATTACATCATTCTGATAACCTGATTTGTCCAGAAATGTAACTATGTGATTCTCCTTTACTTCTAGTTGCTCACCATTCATGGGCACAAATTGAGTGTATATCAGATATAGTAAATTCCTGCAAAATTATCTGTGGTGTGATTTGGGGCTCTCTTTGTGTACTACAGCTTTCCTAAAACTAAACTATTATCATTTCTACTCCTCTTCTGTCTGAAAATCCTCAAAACATAATTTCTAATTAATAGTTATACTAATTGGCATTATAGTCATTCTTTTTTTGCTTTTTCTCTGATTATAAGTATCTTCTGATGCTTAAGTCAATCAGATGGGTTCTCTACATATGAGGAAGTTCAAAGAGGAAAGTAGGAGAAGTAGGGTAAGAAGACATTCACACATAGAATTAGTGGAAGCCTTAGCAGTAACAAAGCTAGTGAAATTAGAGCTCATTAATCAGCAGTCAGGAAAATTTCATCATGTGTTGTCATTAATTGGTCAACTAGGGTAATTAGGCTTACAAACAATAGAAAGCAAAGAGTGGAAAATCTATTGTTTCCGCCAGCTTCTCCTGCTTGTTATAAGCGTAATTTTCTCCTAGTTTATGAAACAATAACAGTTTGGTATTAGAATTTAAATGCCATCAATATAAGATATGGAGATATGTGAAGCCTACTACACTTTCTTCGTAAGCTAGTACTATAGCATCATAGATTCCAGTAGAATGAATTAGTTGAAAGATAAAATTCATGCAGAGTACACTATTTGTGTAAACTTCAAAAGAATCAAAAAGGATCGCTATATCTTGGCACACTCTACTTTGTAGAATATGTTAGAGCTGGCCTTTTTTTGATTAAGAGCTACTGTTCTGTAGAGAACACATTTTTCATATTCATAATCATCAGGCAAATAAAGGATCTGACTTCCTTAGAATCAGTAAGTGTTTTTTTCCTCACTTCTTACCAAAGAACAGAACAGCTGATAAGAAAACTAAAATACCTCTTTTTATTGATGTATAGATGACTTACGATATTATATTAGTTTCAGGTGTACAACATAGTGATTCAATATTTTTATAGATTATACTACATTTAATTATTATAAAATGATGGCTATGTTTCCCTGTGCTGAACAATAAAATCCCTCTTTTGTTAAAAAAAATAGCAAATGATGGGTGTTAGAAAATTAATTTATTTCCCATGAATAATGATCAATAACTATGGGACACTGGCCCATGTAAATTAAGAGGCTTCTTTTTCCATGTGATTCTGAATACAAAATGTATCCATATTCAGGAATCGTTTTCAAAGTGAATTTTTTTTTGGTACCTTAATAATCATAATGGGTAGTAAGATCAATTTGTTTTAACACTTATGTAGATCAGTGTTGAATATAAAATGATAAAACGTAGGGTCTTTTCACTTTTTAATTTTAACTCTGTATATGAGACAAAGAAAACGAACTGCTTTCTATCATACTGTAGTTTTTGCTCAACTCCTACGACCAAAATCCTTGAAAGAGAGAATTACCTGTTTGTGTCCTTTCAGAACAACCCCCTTGCATACCAGGGCCATAAAAAAACAATAGCCTTGAGAGACCATTCAAGGAAATCATTGTTATTGATTCATCCCTCAAATAGGACCCAATTGAGCAACAAAATGACGCTGAAGTTTATCGTCTCTTCTCAGTGAATTTATAACTCTGGAATATTTAAATGTCTTTTCCTAGATGACAGAGGTGGCTTCTATACACATACACGATGGACACATACACACAAGTAACATCCTGATATCCATTTTACATCTGTAATTCCACTCTGAATTCTCCCTGCCATTAACCAACTCAAATGCTACATTATTCAACTCGTTTCCCTTGCTGGTTGGATTGGGTTCAGGAAACAGGGAGCAATTTTAATGTCCTCTTTAGTAAACCTACACCCTATTTATGAACTAAGAAGAAATAGTTTTGGTTTCTATTTTCTGATATCTTGAGCCTTTCATATGATTGCATCTCTCCAACTATATAGCTTGCAGAATTAGTATTATGACTAGACATGCAGAAAAGTTTTGCTGCCTAAAAATGTCTTCTCATCTACTAACTGATGGTTGGCACTCAACTCTCATCCCTTTATCTCGGAATCTCATCCCTTTAGCTTAAATCTTTTTTTCCCATTAAAATTCAAATACTGGTTGTGCTTTAAGATCGTAGTCATTTTTACCTCAGCCTGAATGATCCAAAAGCAAGTTTTGATGATGTGCAAGAGGGAAGAGAACTTGAGGGCATAAGTGTTCTGCAGAGGGTATTAGGGAATAGAGAAGAGAGAGCAATAAATAGACTCAAAGGGGAAACTCAGAAAGTGGAGCTTGATGAAACAAGCAAACATCACGGTTTTGCTAAGGTCTATTCTAATTAGTTGTTATTTGTGTGTAAAAGTTTGCCTAAAAAGCGTAACCTATGAGTGATTTGTGCCCCTGCATATTACGGATGTATAATATAATTCAAACAGTGCAAGGAACACACAGATTACCACATTGCCTCAGCCATGCTCCATTTTGTAGTCTGCCCACTTTGAGCATCAGAAAATGGATTGTAGAAATCTGGTTCATCTTATTTTAAACTTCTCATTCCCCAAATTTGAAATAGTATTTATTTAAAAACTAGGCTCTTTATAAAGATTGCAAAAACACTATAAAGTATTCATTGAAAAGAACCTAACATTTACTACTGTAGTACATTATGTACAATTTATTGACTATTTCTACTGAATATACATTTATGTATTATATAATCTAACATTTATATTAAGTATAACTATAATATGATTCTTGTGTCAACCTTGACAAAGCTTTTGCTACAAAAATATGTCTCTGCCTTATCTTTTTGTTTCTGTATTAGTTTCCACATTTGCCAGCAAGATACTTTTCATCCTACTAAACTAATAGGCCACTTAGTTGAATACTGGATAAAATACAAATTGCAGAGAATTCTCCATTTCTGTTGATAATTTTAAAAATTTCAACTAAAAGTGCAAAGCTTTTATCAATTTCTGTAGCTTGCTCTCTTCCTAAACCTACTTGCTTCTTCCATCAATATTTAAGTTTCTGGTTTTAAATAACTGTGACTCTCCTTTAATGTGTTCTCTGTTAAAGGCTTTCTCTCCCTTTAGAATTGTTAGTAGGAGAAGTGGTATTTTTTGTGGGAAGAAAACTTCATCTTCTCTACTACTCAGCTGTCAGGACTATAGAGCTACATCCTCAGTTGTATAATCAAAAACCTGGCCTGGCATCAACTAGTGAGATTAAAAACCACTTTTTCAATTCCATGCAATTAAAATATTTACATCAACTTCTCTTGGTTGTAACAATACCATAGAGAACCCAGTGTGGGTGTGGCTCATGATTCTGCTTCTCTGACTCATGATCTTATACTTCTTGCTTCCAACTTCCTAATGAAATTGCCCTTTAGCAATTGCTGGGGGCCAGGTTTGTTTACTGCTACTCCTTTCCAACAGTTCAAGGCCATGAGGCATCTCTTGAATGTATTTCTTTACTACAAAGTATTTCTCTCCCCTGCCCTCACCCCACTCTCAGGTTCTGTTGCTTATTTAAGATTTGCATCTGTAAAGAGTCCTTTGGGTTTGTTTCCTTGGTGGACTGGCTGTCTTCCAAGATTTTGTTGTTAATCTTGTCTGACATTTTAAAGAGGACCTTTCGGTGTTGTTATAAAACTTCTCAAGGAAAGGAAAACAGAAGTGCTCATCTAACCCTCTTCTAAAGACTATGCAAAAAAGCCAGTTGTTTTAAAACATTATGGCTGGTGATATAAATGGCTGCAGCACATGATATCTACACCTGCATGTTTTTAACCTCCAGAAACTAAAAATCAGCTCTGCAACATGCAAACAGCCGTGAAGAAAGAAAGAAACAAACAAAAACCCAGTATTGAAAATTTTCTGCCTGATACTTGAATGTATTGGCGAACAAGCCTGCTACTTCTAGTGTTTACATAAAGACAGTAGTCAAATAACCAATGCAGTAAAACAAACAATTCTTCTGTGAGAAAAAAGAATGATGTTACTTAGAGTTGATGGACATGAACTTTAGGAATTTTAGAGCTGAAAATAATCTTGGAGATCTCCTTTTAGCGATGAGGAATATGAGGACTATGGTGGTTAAGTGAATTGTCCAAGCCAGAGATGGGACTAGGGTCAAAGTTGAGGTCTTCTGCCAGGATGTTGAGCTTACTCTTTGAACTTGCTGGGTGTTTACATATTGCATCAACAGAGCCTATATGTACTGGATTTTCTTCTATTTACTAATAGAAGCAAGTTAATGCCTTTACAAGTATTGTAGTATAAAATCAGCCCATTCAGCCAAAAATTAGTCAATCTAGGAGTCCCAAAGAGACAATGCTTTGCAGGCTTTTCCTTTTCCTTTTCTTTTCTTTTCTTTTCCACTGGAAATGGGAATTACATAGATAATGCATGTTTGTGTGTATGTATGTATACATATATATACATATATATATACTTATATCTTGTTCAAATTTAAAAGAATACAATTTTTATAGTCTAATTACGTATGACATAAAAATAGAACATCGTTAATCAAATACATTTGCAGTATTTATTTTTGTAAGTAACTTCCTTTCTTTATATATCTATACAGTTTTAAAGATAATGGGACGACACAGAAATATTATTCATTTTCAAGCTAACACTGATAACTAATGTTTTGTAAGTGCCCTAAATTATGTAAAGACTAAAAGTTCCATTGTTCTATCTATTCTATGGAAAGTGGTTGATGTTTAGCTATGAAATAATATATCAATATCAGGAAACAATTCTTAGGTCAAAAAACTTATTTTCCCTGTGATGTCTTTTCACAAAGATTTAATTCAAAGAATTTACCTTTGTAAGATCTCCATCACTTTTCACCATTGTTCCCATGCATGTTCCTGTTAAGAGTGCCTGATTCTGTTGCTAAGCAACCTTGCAGTCTGGTTGGGTCGTGATGGTGAACTAATGATTATTTAAAATGTGTCTGTTTGGATAGGGTCTTTTAAAGAATATCGTGATACTTTTGTGTAAGAGGCTGGGTAAGAGGGTTCTTCATTTCAACTTACAGTTCTACAGGAATATAAGTGATAGAATGATGTTTTCCAGAAGAGTTGGAAGAATGCCAAGAGTACACTAAAGAGCACTAGGTCTCACTTCCTCCCGGTATGCTTTTTTTCTAGAAAAGGGTAAAAGTCAGTCAGATGACAAGTCAAGAAATTTACCAAAGGATTTCAAAGAAATAAGAGGAACATCAATATTCCTTTTATTGACTAGATTAAATTATTATGTTTTTCCTTCTCATCCCAAATTCTTAAGAAAAATTGTCAAGCCATATTATGTTGAAAACTAAGTCCCATGTAAGCGAGACATGGGTATTTGAATTTTATCAGGCTTCCAGATAAAACTAAATTGTTGATTAAATCCTCTCCATCCTGCTTGCTCTTGTCCCAGACATCCCTCTCCAGTTCAGGAATATCCTCCTTTAAACAGCTTATTTAACCATACGGGACTGATGCCAGTAGCCTTAATATTTTCTGTACGGTATACTGGGATATATAAGGGGACTACCATCATATCTCTAGCATGTAGTGGGAGTTGGTAAATAGCATTCCCAGTGTGTATCTGGAAAAACAAAAAGGTTGTTCCTTTAAACAATATTTTTTGGTGATAAAGCAAAGAATCAAAGGTATTTCATTACTAAAGAATCAGAGAATGTCCTAACTCTAAGAGAAGAGCACTTCTAACGTCATCTCAATATCCATCCAATCCAGAAGCAGAGCTGATGGTGCTACCAAGAGACAGAGCCTCCTTGTGGGGACACCACCTTCAAAAGTTTTGGAAGGTACCCCCAAACATCACCAGTATTCTTTACACCCTGGCTTGTCTCTAGTATTTAAAGATACATCTGATACTTATTGATTCTATTTATATTTTGAGGGTGATCCCTTCTTAGGGATATCATCTCATATGCAAAGTTAAAAGTATTGATCATTTTTCTCTCCTAAACTTAAACTATTATAATTTATGTTTAAGGCAGCCAAGTTTAATAGCTTTATGACTTGGGGCCATAAAGGTGAGTGTTTCAATCTTGGTTCACTGTTCTGTAGGTGGTATATGGCCACTCCAGGTATCAGTTTTCTTACTTATGAAATAGGGTTTGCAGTGCTTTCTTCACAGATAAACGATTAAATTTGATATGCTAACATGGTGTCTACCATATAGTGTACATTAAATGTGAGCCCTCTTTCCTATCTCCACTGGGTGTGGCCAACTTCTAGTTTTCTAGGATTTACTAGAAAATTTCATAACTTCTAGGAATATATGGCTTCTGATCATATTCCCTTACCATCTTCATTTTACTAACCTAAAGGCTCTTAATTTTTTTGTAATTCCCACATTCTTATTTCCTATCTCAGCTACTTTTCTGTTAATTTTTTAGAATTCAGTTTATTCTAGCAGGCATTAATTGAGGTAAGGGGAATTACAGTAGATCCTATGGTTACAAATGTAAACAGGATCCCTGTTCTCAGGTACCTTACAGTCCAAAGTCAAGAGTAGTAAACAGAAAAAAATTGCAATTTGACCTGATAAATTCTGTGATATTGGTAAGCCTGTGACAACACAAGTGAAATACCTAAATCAGATTAAGGAGGATGGGAAATTAAAGGTAAAGGAGCTGGTCGTACTTGTAGGCTTTTCTCTAGAGTTGGCAAACATCTGTACCTGTGTTCAAGGTTTAGATTGACCAAGACAGCCTTAACATTCCTTTCAGCTTAATAAAACTTTAGACAGGTTTCTTCCTGACTTATAGGCCCTTGACCTCCCCTTATTTAGAACATTTACTCTAAAAAACATGCAAATTCTTTTTTCACCCCTTTGACATATAAATCTTCTTCTAGTCATCTTGCCAGATTTACAACCCAGGAATGTCTTTCTCACGGACATGGAAGCCAGTTTTCGAAATGTAATCATCAAGAAAGATAGCACCGCATTCTCTGTGGGAGGGAAAGAGTCTAACTTCAGTAAGTGCTGATTAGCAAACACAGATGGCCTAATCACATTAACCAGTCTCCTCCTAATGTCCTCCAGTACCAGTCCACTAGCTCACTCCAGAATTGATAAACTGTCCCACCTTTTGTTTCAGCAGAGTTTAGTCCAATCTCTCTCTCCAATTGCAAGTTTTCAATAAACTTTCCCTTGCCTGTTTAAGTCTGTCCTTGGACAGGATGCATCCAGGTTTTGTACAAGGGGAAAAAACGGATTTTTGCCCAATAATCTACTCACTGATGCCTGGCACTTGGTCAACTTTTGTAATTGCTGATTTAAATAAGTCCATCATGTCAATATCTAGGGGGAAATGTTTTCAGTGGCTCTAAACACTTTGAGCAGTGATAAATGAAATCTCTGAGTTCACCATCTTCTAACTGGAACTAGAATTATTTTTCCAAAAATATATTTCTTTACACTTATGCACAAAATGAGCCTCTGCCTCAAAGAGACTGTGAGTAGGCTCAAGTATCCACTTGTCCTAATAGCTTTATACTCATTCTTTTGGTATTTCAATTATCTCAAGTGTTCAGAATCATGAATAAAGTTGGGAGCAATTCATGATGATGTTAATCAATTATAAATTACTCAACAAGGGCTCCCCTTATTATACTCTCCATGAAGCTCTCTAGAGGATCAGCTCAGGTACTGGCCTCAGGCACAGTCTAGATTGAGAGAGGATTTCAAATAATTGATGGTTTTAGCCAAAATTTTGAATTCTAAAAATGGATGGAAATTTGGAAATTCTAAATCAATCATAGCAAATTACAAATTATCATCAAGAAAGACTGCATAATAAAAATTTCTAAAGGTTACTGTAGAAATTAAGCTTAAATTCAAATTTAATTCTAAGGTAAATAAAACTATGTATTCCATTTTCTTTTTTCATTATAAAATTTATAAAACCAGAATTTTCCTTCTAATGTGCGCATTTGGTGTACTTGCTTTTTATTTCCAAAAAAAGTTTCCCTAACTTAAGGACATATACAACATAAGGTACCTTAGAATTAAGGAAATATGGGAGAATGATTTTGATTACCTCCTCATGCTACATGAAAATTCATTACTTCAAACTTTCTTGAACAGTTTTTTTAAAAGATGCCAGTTACCTAACTCATACAAACACCCATATACATATGTACATCTTTCTTGTTGGGGAACAGACTTATATTAGTGTCAATAAGTGGTCATTAAAGTTAATGTGTTCATTTTATATAGTCATAATTTAAGATATAGTAGAAATTCGTTTGAACATGATATATACCTTTTTAAAATATATTAGAGACTTATAGAACCACCTCACAGTGACTATATTTGTCCATTATGAGGTTTAGAATATACTTTACTACTTAAATGAGTTGAGTATGATATTTTATCATTATACCTTTGCTTTTGTCATATATTGTGGATGTAGAGTCTTTGGTCAGAAACATACCCTCTATATTATAAAAACATCATTATAGAAAAATGTAGTATTCTTTTAATATATAATTTAACATGAAACTAGGACAGATTTTCAGCAAAAGAAGGGAGCTGCATATAGTTGGCTTTTACTGGCAGGCCTGCTTCTGACCAGTAATTACCCAGTCTTTACATACATGTTACAGTTCAGTGCTTTGAAGGAAATCCAGCTTTCTTTGCTCTCTGATCTTTTCTTCTCACAAAATACTTAGCAAACACATAGCTATTAGCTCCATAGGAAGTGGTTGTATACATCAGGTATTTTTCCCAAGCCCACTTAACCAAGGTACCAAGTAATTTGACTAGAATCCAAACCAAATCAGTTGAAGAGCTAAGTGTACAAAAAATCCTGTAACACACTAGATTCCAATGAGCCACAGTTTTATTAACACTGCATCACTTACCAAACTCAGATGGGGTCTTTGGGTCTTTAGGTTGAGTTTCTTTAATTGGCAAATGCTTAAGAACACACTTTATTGATTGATTGACTTATTTATTAAAGAATCATCTTTTTTAAAATTTATTTATTTTTGGCTGTGTTGGGTCTTCGTTGCTGCACGCAGACTTTCTCTAGTTGCGGGGAGTGGGGGCTACTCTTCGTTGCGGTGCGCGGGCTTCTTATTGCAGTGCCTTCTCTTGTTGCAGAGCACGGGCTCTAGGCACGTGGGCATCAGTAGTTGTGGCACATGGGCTCAGTAGTTGTGGTGCATGGGCTTAGTTGCTACACGGCATGTGGGATCCTCCCGGACCAGGGCTCGAACCTGTGTCCCCCGCATTGACAGGCGGATTCTTAACCACTGCGCCACCAGGGAAGTCCCTAAGAGCCCACTTTAAATGCAGTTACACAATGACATCATGATAAGAAATGCTATAGGAATATAGGCATAGAAAAAAAAATTATCATCACTCACATATGCCCTGAGCATTTTCTGCTGGAGAATCTGAACTTCATAATGAGGGTACTAATATATTACATGCTTCTGATAGTAAGTTCTTATCACTTGAGTAATATCATTAAACGTTATATCTCTGCAGCTTAATCCTTCTTAACCTGAAATATACCTTTAGAAATAATATTTTAACAGTTTGAGAAAATTCAGCTATTACATAGCTATTTACCTAAATATTTATGTGAGATAATTATGAAAGCATTCTATTAATAACTTTTTGAAGACATTGTAATAACAATTTAGTCTTAGAATTTTAGAAAAAAAATAAACCAATAAAGGTACTTCTTCTGGTTCCAACTGTACAAATGAAAATTCTGAAGCTAAGTAAATTGGGCAAAGTATGTTGCTGTTTCATAAGTTAATGAAAGTAAATTTATTTATTAAATTTTTATTTATTTATATTTTCATGGGTTTATAACACATAAGGTTCATGTGTATAATATTATATTTTGACATTTATATAAACTACAGTGTGCTCACCACCAAAAGGTTAGTTGTCAACTGTCATCATATTGTTGACCCCGGCATTGGGTGTCCAGCACTGTAGCTTGCTGGTCGTTGAATGGAGCTGGGTCTTGGTGTTGAGATGGAGATCTCTGGGAGAGTTTCGCCATTTGATATTACATGGAGCTGGGAGGTCTCTTGTGGAACAGTGTCCTGAATTTGGCTCTCCTACCTTAGAGGCACAGCACTTACGCCTGGCTGGAGCACCAAGAGCCTTTCATCCACACGGCTCAGAATAAAAGGGAGAAAAAGTGAATGAAAAAAGAAAGAAAGAAAGAAAGAAAGACAGAGAGAGGAAGGAAGGAAGGAAGAGGATAAAATAAAATAAAATAAAGTAATATAAAATGAAATAAAGTTATTACAATAAAAAATAATTATCAAGGAATCAATTTTCTTTTTCTTTTCTTTTCTTTTTTTTTCTCTTTTCTTTTTTTCTCTTGCAGTACGCGGGCCTCTCACTGTTGTGGTCTCTCCCGTTGCAGAGCGCAGGCTCAGCGGCCATGCATCACGGGCCCAGCCGCTCCACAGCATGTGGGATCTTCCCGGACCAGGGCACGAACCTGTGTCCCCTGCATCGGCAGGCGGACTCTCAACCACTGCGCCACCAGGGAAGCCGAATTTTCTTTTTAAAGTAAAGAACAAAAATGGACGGACAGAACCCTAGGACAAATGGTGAAAGCAAAGCTTAACAGACAAAAGCTCACACAGAAGCATACAGACACACTCAGAAAAAGAGGAAAAGGGGAAAAAATAATATATCTTGCTCCCAAAGTCAACCGCCTCAATTTTGGGATGATTTGTTGTCTATTCAGGTACTCCACAGTTGCAGGGTACATCAAGTTGATTGTGGAGATTTAATCCACTGCTCCTGAGGCTGCTGGGAGAGATTTCCCTTTGTCTTCTTTGTTCGCACAGTTCCCGGGGTTCAGCTTTGGATTTGGCCCCGCCTCTGCGTGTAGGTCGCCTGAGGGCATCTGTTCCTCGCTCAGACAGGACGGGGTTAAAGGAGCAGATGCTTCGGGGACTCTGGCTCACTCAGGCCGGTGGGAGGGAGGGCTACGGAGTGCAGGGCGAGCCTGCGGCGGCAGAGGCCGGCGTGACGTTGCACCAGCCTGAGGCGTGCCGTGTGTTCTCCCGGGGAGGTTGTTCCTGGATCACTGGACCCTGGCAGTGGCAGGCTGCACAGGCTCCCGGGAGGGGAGGTGTGGATAGTGAGCTGTGCTTTCAAACAGGCTTCTTGGTGGCTGCAGCAGCAGCCTTAGTGTCTCATGCCCGTCTCTGTGGTCCGCGCTCTTAGCCGCGGCTCGCGCCCTTAATCCCCTCTCCTCACGCACCAGGAAACAAAGAGGGAAGAAAAAGTCTCTTGCCTCTTCCGCAGGTCCAGACTTTTTCCCAGACTCCCTCCCGGCTAGCCGTGGTGCACTAACCCCTTCAGGCTGTGTTCAGACCGCCAACCCCTGTCATCTCCCTGGGATCCGACTGAAGCCCGAGCCTCAGCTCCCAGCCCCCGCCTGCCCCAGCGGGTGAGCAGACAAGCCTCTCGGGCTGGTGAGTGCTGGTCGGCACCGGTCCTCTGTGCGGGAATCTCTCCGCTTTGCCCTCCGCACCCCTGTTGCTGCGCTCTCCTCCGTGGCTCCGAAGCTTTCCCCCTCCGCCAGCCGGAGTCTCTGCCCGCGAAGGGGCCTCCTAGTGTGCGGAAACCTTTCCTCCTTCGTGGCTCCCTCCCACTGGTGCAGGTCCCGTCCCTATTCTTTTGTCTCTGTTTTTTCTTTTGCCCTACCCAGGTACGTGGGGAGTTTCTTGCCTTTTGGGAGGTCTGAAGTCTTCTGCCAGCGATCAGTGGGTGTTCTATAGGAGCAGTTTTAGTAAACTCAGGTAGAATAAAATTTGTTTACATTCATTATTGTAATTAAACCAACACACATTTTAATTAAAATAACAAACTTAAACTAGGTTTTATTTACTGAAGATTATCCCAGATTAACACTTGGGTTAGTTTCTATATTTCTGAGAGTTTTAGAAGACCCAATTTTTTCAAGTACTTGACCTTCAACCCAACTAAATAGAGCTCTTTTACAAATTAATTTTGGCAATACCATCCTAAGGTAGAAAAATACCACACATATACAATGTACATATAGACACACATACATATATAGACACACATAAACATACAGACAGATGCAAACAGGCCTTATAACTATAGTTTTAAAATTTTAGCTATGATTAAGGTACAGTAATATAAAACTCACGAGTTTATAAATGAACAGGTGGATCCAAATTTTGTTTTGGCAGTTGGAATAAGTGACGTTCACCTACTCAGATGGCTAAAGCTTTTTATTAATATTTGTGGAGAGGACATTTAAGATTTTTTTATTTGCCCAATTTCCAATTACCATCCCTCCCCGTTTTTCGGATGAGGAACATCTCCCTAAGATTTGCATTTTAGGGAATGGCTGTTGAGTCAATAGAGGAGATGGAGGTAGAAAATCTACATCACAGAGAAAGTATCCAAGTTTTCTCCAAGATGGAGTTTTTCAGGCATATTTGCCTGTTTTCAGAGGTCCAGGGTAATTACTATTTAAATTTTTCTTTTTCTTAAGTGCAAGACAGTTCTGTCTCCAATGTCCTGGTTTTTAACAATATCTACAAGCATTTTGAGATGAATAGGGGAGGTTTGGAGATTGGTAAAATAGGTGGAATTTGATTTGCTTCTAGAGCCACATTTCTGGTTTTTTAGAGGTTTGTAAGACAAAGATTGTTGTTTCCAATTCCCCAAAGACCTGGTTAACAGCCTATCAAGGGACTGATGTGCCCATCCAACTAAACTTGCTTCTTTATATCAGGGAGATTTCCAACTAAGATGAAAATTAAAAGATTTCTAGAGCTTGAGGGTTTAATGCAGTATGCCTTCAAAAAGTCTGTCTAAAGCATTTATGAAAGACCTTTCTGAGTACAAAATTCAACCTCAGACCAATTCACCTTAGGGAGAAACCTGTACTATTGCTTCTACTAGCCCCTAAACATTGGCCTCCAGGTGACCCATTTCTCGATCATTTGTAGGAGGGCCTGGGAGAACTTCTGGCCATCTGTTTCCTCTGCAGCGGGGAGGTGTTCCTCAGGGGACTGCCTGGCTTGTCTGATAGCTGTAGTATAATCAAGGGTGGGAAGAACATCCCTTAACAGCCAATCTAGGTTGCTGTGAGTGTGGTTGTGAATGGCCACTAAGCTTTCCATTCCTCTCTAAATTTGGTAAGAGGTTCTGAAAGTTGAGGTAAAAGGCTTTATAACTTAGAAGGTCTGCTGCTGTCTGGGGGCCATGAATTTTTTGTGGTGTGGGTCCTGGAAACAACCACAGAGGCATTGCATAGGAAGGCCTAAAGCTGGCAGAGCCTGTTTACAGAGTCCTGGAAAGTGGCAAGGGTCATAAGGGATGGAAAAATGATCCCTACCATCTGTCTCTGGTACTTGTTCTGAATTCAGTTCCTTGTTTTTAGTATTTTAATGCCTAATCTGTATACCCCAGGCCTAGAGGTTAGGCCAGAGTGCTCTCTGTAAATCTTGTAAAGAAAGGGAAGTCAAAACAGGCAACTTGATGTTTAATGGATTTTGGGGGAAGTTGGAGGAATCTGGGGACCTAAGGGAGTTCACTGAGGTGATGGAGTTGGATTTTGAGAGGTAGGGTTTAGACCAGAGGTCCAGAGAGCCGAAAGTTCTGGAGGGTCAGGGACAGGGAGTTGGGGGTAAAGGAATGTATAAGAGGATGAAAAAGGGGAATTTATGTCAGGTGTAGATGTTATTTTTGTTCTGAGTCTAATTTCTGTTCTCTCGTCTTATTAAGGGAGTCCCTAACAATAGCCATTACACTTAAATATAGCCAATTCGAAGCTCCCATTGTCTGGCAATTGACAGGTAGGATCTTATATTAATCTCAATATCAAATCAAACCAATAAGACTTTTTATGGCTTAACCATGGATGCAAGAAATGTCCCAAAGGAGACTGCAAACATGCAGCCCTAACAATATCTAGAATGAGACAATGAAGGTTGAGATGACAAAGGCCCCTTATGGCGCAGGGCCCCTTGTGACAGACTCCCCTGAGAGCTGGCATAGTCAGACAAAGAGATGCCAGTTGCAAGCCCAGATTGTTACCAGTGATTCTGATCAACTGGCTACCGCACTTGGAATCCCAGTCTTTTCAACTGGAAATGCACATAAGTATAGGTACCTTCCAGGTGGTGGAGACTAGACGTGATATTCTCACTGGTCATAAAGCTAAGCTCTTAAGCATAGAACAACACAAAAGGAAAATTTCCTGCACCTCATTTTTTTTTTTTTTCATGTACACATGAATGGCTTCAGCTAAGCCTTGGGTCTCTTGGAGCCAAACTGATAGCTAAGAGGCATGTGCCACTGGATTGGGGATTGTGGTATTTTACCATGTACCTCATGACATGGAAATTTTCTTGAGGTTGGTGGTGACCTAGTCAATTTAACCCATTCATGACCAACTTATCCTAACCTGGGGGTCTTGGAGTTAGGTTGCAAGTGCTCTAACAGCTTTTAAGTGCTCGACTGTGCCCACCAATTCTGTGGCTTGCTTCTGAAATTCCATTAGTCATAGCCTTTACCTCATGTGCACATTAACTCACAGTGCCTGTCTGGTGAGGACTGTGAACTCACCAGTCTGGGAGGCAGGCTCAAATGACAAGCTTATAGGACTTTTGCCTCTGTTATACACTGTGGTTTTCATCCTTATGGCAAATGACACAAAAGACATAAACAAAGAAAAGAAACAGTAGGAAAAGAATCAATAGAAAACAAGAGTACTCATATCAAATTTTTACCAGAGTAGGTGTTCCTAAGGAACGAATTCACCCAAATATTTTCTCCTGCTAATCTAAATTTAGAAAAAGCAAAGGACTCTCACCACCTTCACTTCCATCAGACCCTGCAGGCAGAGATCTGGGAGACTGACATGAGATTTCTTCTTTTGGCTTTTGTCAGAGGTCCCAGGTTCTCTCAGCTGCAGCAGCCAGAGTGAGCAGTGTCCAGCCAGTGAAGGTCGCTTCATGGTTGCCAACTCGAGTGGAAACATTTTCCTACTACCCTTCTAGGTTCTTTGGCTGGTCTAATAATCAAATTGACCTAAGACATTAACAGGAGAAAAACAAATTTAATTTTATATGTATGGGAGTCCCATAAAAATAAGAGCCCCAAAAGGCAGCCAGGGAATTGAAGCTTATATAACATTCTGAGCTAAGGAAAGGGGTAGGGGTCTGGGGGTACAAAGGGAAAGAAGGCCATTCACAGGAAGGAAGAGATGTTTAGAAAACAAAGTTTGCCCTGTTACGCAAGTAAGTCTCTTAGGTAAAAAGTTCTCTCTGGTAATAGCTTTTTTCCTGGTACAGGCTCCCTTTCCAATGTAAATTTAAGCTGTTGAGGGGCAGGTAAAGGGCTTTTCCTGAATCTGATGTATTTTGATTATCTTTCACTCAAAATAATCCTTATGCCAAAGAGACATCTTTTGGGGTAGAAAAATGTGTTCCCCTTTAATCCTCCTATAATAAAATACAGAGTAACAGGAATAAAAACATAATTTTAAAAATAAATTTATTTATTTTATTTTATTTATTTTTGGCCACATTGGGTCTTTGTTGCTGCATGCGGGCTTTCTCTAGTTGTGGTGAGTTGGGGATACTCTTCGTTGCAGTGCGCGGGTTCTCATTGCGGTGGCTTCTCTTGTGGCAGAGCACGGGCTCTAGGCATGCGGTCTTCAGTAGTTGTGGCTCGCAGGCTCTAGAGTGCAGGTTCAGTAGTTGTGGTGCACGGGCTTTGTTGCCCCGCAGCATGTGGCATCTTCCTGGACCAGGGCTCGAACCCATGTGCCCTGCATTGGCAGGTGGATTCTTAACCACTGTGCCACCAGAGAAGTCCCCAAACAGAATTTTAATAACAGGTATACCTCGTATATACATGGGAGGTACCCAGGAAAACTGAGTATCTCCCCAAAATGGCCCAAGCCACCACCTGAGATACCATCTCCAGCTAAAGACAAAGAAGATGTTTAGTGTGGAGGGGGCAGTTATGGGAGGTTACCGGGCAAAGCACAGTAAATAAAGATATGTTTGTTATGCAGATTTAAGTCATTTTCCTCTCTACTGATAAGAGTTTCTAGAGATTTAGAGTCATCCTTCCTGTTCTGATATAGAGGGGGAGACACCCTTACAAATGGAGATTTCCCCTTGTAAATGTCCTTTACAAAAGGGTAACTTCTACTTGGTTTTCTGAGTTTCTCCTGAGTCTGCTCTTTTTTTAAAAATAACCAGTCTAAAATAATTCTTATGCCAAAGAGGCATATTTTGGGGTCCCAAATTTTCCTCCACTTTTGTATAATGGATGATAGAATTGAATTAATGTTAATTTTCATAAGTGTGGTAGTGGTGATATGTGTTTGTATCCTCATTACAGGCATAATGAAGTATTTAGAGGTGAAGTATAATATCCTCAGGCTAATATCAGATTGTTTGATAAAAGAGACATAGGTGTGTGTGAGTGTGTGTGTGTGTGTGTGTGTGTGTGTGTCTGTGTTTGGAGAGTGAGAGAGAGAGAGAAAACTGGCATTGTGGTACATTAATAGTTGGTATATTTATTCATTATACTGGTCTTTCAACATTTCTTTGAGTTTGATACTTTTCTCACAAAAATGCAAAAAATAAAATATGAATTAAAAATTTGGTTTAACTGCTTATAGACATTATCAACTGTATGTGTATTTATGTGATGTTATAGATTTTAATATTTCATCTTTTTTTCCATAAATAATTGTATACCAAAAATCTATGGAACATCAATTTGAAGGAAACACTCTAAGTACGAATACCAAAAGTGTTGTGTGTAGTGAGTATCAGCTCATGTTTTTTTGTTATGTATATAGATGATTGTCAATGAATCTATCTGTGGACTCAAGGGACATTCTGATATCAGCATTCAGTTCTCTCCTTGAGTCCATAGAATAAATGTACAAAAATCATAGCTGACTATGAAAGAGAGTTTGACTTAGAATAGATTTTCAAGAAAGGTTCACAGTATTTTTAAAGAACAGTAGTAAAATTAATGCTAGAGTAGATTAATGTCTGTGAATTTGGATTTTTTTTTCAAGTCTTGAGATATTTCTCTCCAATTCATTTCACAGAATTATTGTATAATGTGTCACCCAAGTAGAACTAACCTTAACATATGGATGTTCATACATTATTTCAATTCTGTTTTGTTCTTTTTATACTATGCAATCTCATTATGAGGACACTGCATAATGATAGGTTTTACTCAATCTCACGGTAAGCTTAATATTCTCTTTTCATATTGTGTGCAATATTGCGGTGTGTGTGGGGGGGGAATACGTATTACTTTTAGAAATCATAACCAAATCGGGTATATAGAATGGATTGAAATGGGAATTAAATGATCTGGTTAAAAGTATTCTAGCAAGATCTAGTAACTGGAAAGAAAATATTTTTAATAAAAACGATTATTTTGTAGTTTCATTTTCATTGCTAAAGCATATATATCACATTTTTATGTTCAAAAAGCTAAAATTTCCATTATTCTTTCTTTCACCTTCCACACTTGAGAAACCTATTTTTCTGTACCAGCGAGTGTCCTACTTTATAATAGTAACGCAAGTGCAATTCTGATAGCATTTATGCTATCATAAAAATTGGCCTTCTACTCTCACCTCTCTTAAAAATTATACTCCTAGATTAATAGATTACCTTCGCATGCTAGATATTTAATAGTCTCCCACCAAAGTTATATATAATTGTGCACCAGTAAGTACTTTAGTCATAAAAGCTTTGGTTCCACCAGTGTTATATGATGTCACTTTCTCTACAGAAACTTTTATTTGCAAAAATAGGTCTACAGGATTCACGTCAGAATCATATTTAGAAAATTCCTGTCTACAATTTTCTGTAGTCTAGCAGTTTTCTGGAAAGACATCTAACAAAGCAATTTTTACCTAATATACTGATGCTAGTTAATTGTTTCTTTTGTTTTTAATGTTCTTTAAGATAGCTTTCTAATTATGGTACATATTTTCACATTTACTAATGTTGAGGTACTCTGTAGCACATAACAGAGTTTATTATAGTGGTTCACTTCTTGGAAGACAATTGTGCTATTTTGTGAGGAGTTTATGTTTAGGATAATGGCTTTAGTTTGCAAAGCTCATTCATGTGAATTATTCATGTCAACACAGGTTTAATGTGTACTTACTATGTTCCATATACAAGGTTATGTACTAGAGATAAAAGGAAAAGGAGGAAGAGAGAAGGACTGGCCCAAGGAGGAGGAGAAAGCATGATCTAAGACTCAGGACTTAGTAAAGGACATTGATCCATTACAGATTTTTTTCTAACTTTTACTGTTTACAACTATTTAAACTTAATAAAACAGCACAGAATCACTAGTATATCCAAAACTCAGAGTCAAGATGTGATTTTTCCCTATTTGATTGGTACCTTGTTTTAGAATAAAATATTAGTGATACACATGAGAGCTCTCAAAGTCCATGGCATTTTCCTTGCTGCTTAGTTACACACGGTCTAAAGTTTGACTATACTCTAGCATCCATATTTTTGTAAATCAAGAATTTGTTTATAGTTAGAAATCCTATTCTACTCTTTTATATTTTGAACTTGCATAAATAATATATTTCCATTAGTAACTTGCATTTTTCATTCAATGTTATGTTTTTCCCCTCAACAGATTTGGAGTTTATCTATTCTAATTCTAGATTTTTAGTAATTAAAGGTCGAACATTCCTACTTGAGTGATCACAGTCTTATATTTAATAGCTCTAACCCTTACAGAAAACAAAATTGATGAGTTTCAAAGCATTGGTTCTGATTGTATTTTATATCATCTCCATGTAATTATCATCTCTATTTTAACTGTACTTATTTATTATTATTATTATTTGAGTTTCTAATTTCTTTTTTAAAAAAATATCTATATTGGAGTATAATTGCTTTACAATGGTGTGTTAATTTCTGCTTTATAACAAAGTGAATCAGTTATACATATACATATGTTCCCATATCTCTTCCCTCTTGCATCTCCCTCCCTCCCACCCTCCCTATGCCACCCCTCTAAGTGGTCACAAACCACCTAGCTGATCTCCCTGTGCTATGCGGCTACTTCCCACTAGCTATCTATGTTACGTTTGGTAGTGTATATATGTCCATGCCACTCTCTCACTTTGTCACAGCTTACCCTTCCCCCTCCCAATATCCTCAAGTCCATGCTCTAGTAGGTCTGTGTCTTTATTCCCATCTTACCACTAGGTTCTTCATGACCTTTATTTTTTCTTAGATTCCATATACATGTGTTAGCATACGGTATTTGTTTTTCTCTTTCGACTTACTTCACTCTGTATGACAGACTCTAGGTCCATCCACCTCACTACAAATAACTCAATTTCGTTTCTTTTTATGGCTGAGTAATATTCCATTGAATTGCACTTTATTTTTGACTTGGCCCCCAAATTAGTCACACAATTACACAGTGTTTAACAGTTAAACTTCTTGGATTTATCTACATGTATATCACTTTCTTTGCTCAGTTTGTTCTTTAATCCCACTTCTTCACGGTGAGTTTAATTCCCTTCAGTAAGAAACCTATTCCTTGGAAGTTTTAGTATTGAAGATCTATAGGTAGAAATTTTGTCTTTGTCTGAAAATGTCATCTCTTTCATTTTTTAATATGGTTAGTTAAATGTTCTATTCTAGGTTAAGAGTGATTTTTCCATTAGTACTTTAAGGATAGTGCTTTCAGTTATCTTCTGGCATCTATTGTTACTGATGAGAAGATTGCTACTAGTCTCATTGCTCTTTTTATTTGATATTCTTTCTTTCTTCCAAGTTGCTTTGTAGACTTTCCTCTTTGCCATTATTTGATGTGGTTTACCAGCTGTTTTTTAGCCTTGGTTCCCCAGAAAGCAGAGCCTCAGGCCAAGAGTTTATGTGCTATTATTTAATTAGAGAGTACAATGTAAGTGAACAGGATTGCAGGGCAAAAGCAGTGAAACAGGGAAGGCTGGCGATTCAATATGAGAATGCATGATCAAGCTGGGATTTGACCTCTGGAAGTTCTGTAAACTGGATCTCAAAATTATGGGGAGGGAATGTGAAGAAAGGAGAAAGAATTCATCCATGGGTTTAGCCTGTGGGGGAACTGAAACGGTTGCTTTAGGAATATTCTCACCTGCTGGAGTAAGGAGAGAGGTGGAGGATAGATTTGTTGCAATCATGAACACAGTGAGACACTGTCAGATTGTATATATAAGTAGTCTGCCAGTGTTGCACATTCTTTTAATGTGGAACAAAGGAAGGATCAGGCTGAGGTGAGGTATACGATACAGGATATAGTCATATATTTGTTTTTATTTCTTTTACTGGTGGCTCCATGCACTTCTTTTATCTGAGGATTTATTTCTAACTTAATCTCTGAGAAGTACTATTTCTTCAAATACTTGTTAAATTCACTCTAATCTCACCTTCTAAAAATATTATTAGATGAATGTGGGTCTTCCGTTTTATCTTTTATTCCTTTATCATTCACATTTTCATTTAATCTCATCATTTTTTCTGGCTTATTTTCAACTTATAAAATTCAAATTTAGTTTTATCAAATATGTTATTTAAACTTTCTATGGAGTTTTGAACTCCAATGAACATACTTTTTCTGCCTTTTTCTGCATCAATTGAGATGATCATGTGGTTTTTCTGTCCTTCATTCTGTTAATGTGGTGTATCACATTGATTGATTTTTGTCTATTGAATCATTTTACACATAAATCCCACTTGGCCATGATGTATAATCCTTTTAATATGGTGTTCAGTTCATTTTTCTAGTTGGATTATAGCTTATCTTTGAAGGTTCCAGCTTATCCTTGATCTTCTAACTTCAGATCATCTCTCATTCCTGACATCCAGCCCTACTGACTTCAGGACTGGCACCAAGAGGCAGGGACAGTGGATTTACATAGACTGCTTAACAAAGCCCCACTATCATGTAAGGTTTAATCTCTATAATAAAGTCCTTCTAGTGGTTCTACTTGTCCAACCAAACCTTAATATAGAGTTTATGGAATGTCATTTGATATTGTGATCAAGGAAAAATGGAGAAAGCCAAGGTATAAAGTATAGGAACAGAAAGAAAAATAACACAAAGGGAAATATATTAAATTTAGGATGATGCACGGAACATAAATATGCTGTAAAAATCTAAAAACTGGATGAAATTGATTATTTCCTAGTAAAATATATACCACCAGAATTGATTCCAGAAGAGTGTGAAAAACAAGAGAACCCTTAGAAGACCTTCATTGCTACTTTTGGTGAATTTGTCCACATTTCCATCTGGTTTGGCTTGGAGATCCCACCTCCATATTCTCGTGCTGGGCATGTGACCAAGACCTGGCCAGTTAGAATTCCCTGAACTTGAGGATTTAACAGAAATCCCAAGCTGAGTCAGTCTTTTGTATAAAGGCTGTCTCTTTGCCTGGGTTCAGTAAATTGGTAATATACAAAAATAGAGTTGTGTTTGGTCATTTTTCTTGCCACCCCTTGGAGAAAGGTTTCCCCAAAATAATACAAAACAAAACAAAACAAAACAAACAAAACAAACTGCAGAGGGAAGAATATCCAAGTCAGAGAAACATTTTCTATTTATATCCTTTGGGACCCCACACTTACCTGTGTCTGAAAGTATCAGCACTTTCAAACTTTGTTGTATTGTGAGTCAATAAATTCCTTTCTAGCCTTTAAACTAATTTGTAAGTGTTCTCTAGAATTACAACTTAAAATTAATACAATGACCATGGCAGCAATTGCATAAGATTTCAAGAAGCTAATTTTCTTGCAAAAATGAAGTTATGGGTATATACTCTTTCAAGTTCACATACTCTGAAACCCTTTCCCTCTTGCTGAATTTTTAAATTCCTTTATATTAGATTTCAAAATACAAAAGAAAATGGGCTCTGCTTCAAGATGTTTGTGAATGTAAGCATACGTAGCCATTACCTTTGCCTCTCAAAAACCTATCATAATAGCGGTGAAATCTGAAAGAAAGGGAAGCCCACTACTATAATATGCAAGGAGGGGGCTTCAGCTTCTGAGATATATATGTGCCCAGCAGAACTCCTGAGTAACTCAGGATGGCAAGAGGGAGACGTAGACTGAAAGTCTATGTGGGGCAGAGTTACTTCACCTACACCTTTTTCTCCAAACAAAAAGCCTGACAGAAAGGCATTTAACCACCCTCTTACCAATTCTTTCTTTTAAAAAGGAGTCTTTTAAAAAAGATATGTAAAGACTGTTTCCAGGTGATCTATAATGGCCAGTGTGTTTGTTACAGTTCCTGCCAAAGACTTATTCTTTCAACATTTGTATGTGTTTAGAATAGTGTCAGGCCTCCATCTGTTCATGGTAAAACTAAGCCTTTCAGGTTCTTTCCTAATCCATGAATTATTCCTATTTCTCCCAGGATTTATTTTGCTATTTTTAATATTTATCTTATTCTCTCTTATGTCATGCCTATCTCAAATATCTCAACAAATATTTATGGAACATCGACTTTGGGCAAGGCAGTATTTTTTGGGTGCTATGACTATTGTAGTGAAAATTACAAAACCCTTGCTTTCCTAGGGGTTTGCATTCTTCTTAACATCTAGAGATATTTTGTTTTCTCTTCATATTTACCAATGAAGACCATGAGCTCTGTGTTTATGATAATCTTTACACCTCTCATTTTTCTGTCTTGATTATCTTTGCTAGCTTCTTTATGTCTGTCTTCTTTATAATTGCTCCTGTTCCAAAGGATTCCATCCATCTCCCTCCACTACTACCATGGAACATACTTTCACAGGCAATACCTCATACTTCTTTGACTTCAGTCTGGCATCTTTATCCTAATTTTGGAAGCATACTTGATATTCCGTGATAGCTAGATGAACATTGCCACTAAAATATCACTCTGACATCTCAAATCTCAGAGATTCCAGCTGAATTGTCATCTATTCCTCTACTATGACAAACAAGTTATATTGCATTTCTTATATCAGTGGAACTTCTCACCATCTACTCAGTCACCTAAACCAGAAACTTAAGGTCATCTTTAAATTATCTAAGCAGCCACCAAATTTTATTGTGCTTCTTTAATACTACTTGAATCTATATGCATCCATATCTCAACTGTCTCACCATTATATCAGGACTTTATACTTGTTTCTTCCAGTTAATGCCGTAAATCCGTAAGTGGGACAATCTAAATTATGACAAACTGTTCATATCCCTGCTAGTATGACCATTCTAAAAATTGAAAAATTTTATTCCTATTAGAAAAATCGTGTTGACTGTGCATTGCTTAGAAGATCTAGTTCAACTCTTCAGCCTGATACACAATACCACTTGTTACCTTTTTGGCCTCATCTCTTCATTTTTTGCTAATGTACTTACATCTCTTCCTCTTCTACCCCAGAGCATGATGATTCATACTTACTGTTTACTGAGCCCTAAATTTTCAGTGCATCTTTACTGTTGCATGCAGTGTTTATTTTGCTTAGAATAAAATTAATGACTTCATTTCATTGGCTAATTGCTACTAGTCCTGTAAGATATAACCCAACTTTAAGGAGGTTTGAATTATTAGTGTAGATTTCTCCTCCTAGATCATTCCATTTTATCCTGTATCTGAATCTGTGTCAGGGCATCCCTGACCTAGAGTGTTACTGTATGTTTATTCATCTGCCTTCTTTAAAATGTAATACTTTTCGTCATGATAAGTGCTGTACTTCGTAACTATAACCCTAGCACCCAGCATCGCGCATGGAACATTCTTGGTCGGCGTTGAATGCCTGAAATAGTGATTTAGAAAAGGGTTGGCAGATATTATAACTTAATAGGCAAGAAACCCTATACAAATATGTTAAGTAAGTGAGAGAGATCTAGGTTGAAATACATCAAATCCAGGATGGTAGGTAACAGTATTAAAATAGGTTTTCTTTGGAGAATAAAGGGTGAAAAATAAGTCTGGGATGCTCACAGTGGCCAAAAATTCTGAAGCAGTGTGTGTGTGTGTTTGTGTGTGTGTGTGTGTGTGTATGCCAGTAACTGTTCTAGTTTTTAGAAATGTAGTAGTAATTTAAAAAAAAAGAAAGGTCTTTTGGAGCTTCTATTTTGGGATAGGAATGGGGAAGAAAACAAGCACAAGATAAATAAAAAATGTTTTAGATAGTCACAAGTGCTACTAAAGAAAAAAAAATACACTTCCAGAATAGGAGATGACAAGGCCAGGGGTGGTAGATAACTGTGTTGTGACTAGTGATGTGAGAATGGAGAACCCAGAGCCCAGAGTTGGCTTATAATTAGTGTCTGTCCTCTACGAATGGTGGATGAGAGAAAAAGGATTTTCCCCAACATGCTTTTCCAAATCCTCACATTTTTGCAGTGATGTTAAAGATGCTGGCTTGATGATTAAAAATGGAGAGTTTTGAATATCACACAAAGGAGAGCCTCTTATTTCATAGGGAGAAAGCCTGAGTTAGGATGGTAAAGAATTTTCAAATCTTAAATGAAGTGACAGAAAAGAAATGCAGTTCAGTTTCCATTCGAAATTCTCATACCAGGAACTTCTCATTGAAGGGAGTATACATTCACCTCTCAAATAATGAAAAGACATGAAATGTTTGGTTAATTGTAGTAAAGAAGATACTGAAGATCTCAAAGTATTGCATATGGATAACAAGTAATATTACTTCACAGAAACGTCACATTTCTTTGTGAACTTTCCAGTACATGCAGTGTTTTGATGTTCATGTTGTTCGATGCTCAGGCTTGTTTGCATTTACAAAAGAATCTTTATACTTAATTCTTCATGGAATATTGAGAGCACAACTTATTTTCATGGTTAGCCAAAAAAGATAGACTTTATATTGCTATCAAAAACTTATCCACAGGCTATAACTACTTTCAAAAAGAATTTGTTATTCAGACAAGGTTTTTTTTTTTTTTTGGAATTAGGCCAAAATAAACAAATGTTTTAAAAACTACCAAGAAAATACAGAGAAAATTCTTAAGATGGAAATATTTATGCTCACAACCACAGTGATGCTGTGTATTTAAACTGATATTCTGTAATGTAAAAAACGTATCAGGTTGAGCTCAGAAGATTCAGGTACAAATCTTCTCCATTTCTGATTTGTCAGGGCAGACAGAGAGGAATATGATTTGGAAGAGCAATATAATACTCAGCAATCGCTTTGAGAGAAAAATAAATGGATCTATAGTTTCAAAGTCAGAGTGTTAAATTGGGTTTATGATATAAGCAGCATATACTGGTAGAATGAGATAGGGTGATGTGAAGTAAAGTTAGAGCGATACGATATTGGTGGTTGTTCAAACAGGAAGGATACTGTCTTCTAGCAGCTTCAGTAGCAGGAATTAGGGATTCCATTTTTGGGAAAAATGGTAGAATATAATGTTATAGTGGGCCTAGAACCAAGACATTAAGCCATTTACTTGTCTAGGACTCATTATAATCATTTTCTAGGTACAGGATGGATCCTAGATGAGAAGTTGTATTAGTTGTCTGTTGCTGCATAAGAAATTAGTACAAATGTAATGGCTTAAAACAGCATCCCTTTATTAGCTCACAGTTCTACAGGTGGGGATACTGGCATGGAGTGACTAGGTTCTGTGTTCAAGGTCTTAAACGTCTGAAATCAGCATTTTTAAACCCTTGTCAGATAATTCTAACATCTAATTCATCTCTGTTAGCATCATCTGTCACATCTTATTCAAGCTGTCATGTATCTGGTTCTTGGTATAAGTAGTGATATTTTATTGTCTTTTGGACATTTTGGCTATTATGTTAGGATACTTTGGTCCCTATTTAAAGTGTTTTGTTTTTTTTTAATTTTTAGCAGGCATTCACTCTTTATAGGTTTGGCACACATTTCCTGTACTTTTATGGATGGTGGTTCCATGATCACCTAATTTTCTGACCCTTTGTGGTACTCTTATGGTCTGTTTCCCTTGGGCAGGTGGGGTTACCTCTGGTCCCTTCTCATGCTGCTTATGGGGTCTGAAGTAGCTTCCCCAGGATACGGCACTTGGTGCTTCTGGTGAGGGAAGGGAATCTCTGGAACACGTGATGAAGAGTCCTTCCTGGGCCAGGCACTTGTGACAGGGTCTCCCTGGACTGTACGGAGTGGAGGGTGCTTACCAGGTTGAGAGCTTTCTGTGGAGGGATCTCCGTTGCCGGTACCAGCAAGTTGCCTGATGTTTCTGGGGAGGGGAGAGGAGCCTCAGGCCCACCTGAGGAGAGCATTGTCCAGGTGGGAGCTTTTTGTGGTAGGAGCACTTTTGCTGGGACCCTTAGCCACTGATGTGTCTGGGTGGTGAAGGGGGATCTCAGGCCCAGTGGGGAAGGAAAGCACTTTCCCTGGTCACTTAGTGTCATCAGGGCTTCCAATTGTTCGTCGTTGCAGGTTCTGCAAGGCTCGCCTGGTGTTTGGGGGATTCCCATTTGATGTGATGGAGGAAGAGCCTCTTTGAGCCACTTCCTGTTACTAAGTTGGGAGTTAGGAAATGCTGGGCCTGGATCACATTTTTTTGTTGGTAGAGGGTCATAAGGTGCCCTGCCATGAGGCTGTTCATCCATCCAATTCACCTTCTCTAGACCTTTCAGAGATCTCCTTTGGTTGTCTCATATTATTTCCAGGATATATAGTTGTGCGTATAAAGGGGGAGCAGGGAGAGGGAAGTATAACCCATCTTATCTGGATTAGAAGTCCTCTCTGTGCCTTTTAAGTGCTCACCTGATTAGGTCAGGCTCACTCTGGATAATCTCCCAATCAACTGTGCTATATATCATGATCTAATAATGGGAATGATATTCCATCACATTCACAGGTCTCATACTCAAGGGGAGGGGCTCCTACAAAGATCACTAGGCATCATCTTAGAATTTTGTCGACCACAGAAGGTGCATGTGAATGTACTGAAGCATTAATTAAGCAATTATCATCCTTTGGAAGGTTTTAATCTGTTAGGATAGAATGAAAGCCAAGTACTGTTATAAGTATTCTACTCACTTTAAGTGAAGTATATCTGATATCAAAAATACTTCCTAAAAATCAGACTATTCAAACAACTTTCAGAAGTTAATGTAAATTTCAGAGGTTTGATCCAAGCCTTCATTTCTGGCCATGCAGATATCTTCTGTGTGAAAAATATGCTACCTCAAAGATGTTTTCAAAAACTTCACCACCACTCCCCATTTATATTTTGTAGTTATGTGCAAATACTGTGGCTGCCAGCAATTCACAGAGAAAAGAAAGGTCAGTGATGTTTCTGACTTTAACTTTTTAGAGAAGGTGTATACTTAACACTGCCTACATTTGTATAGGCTGCACATTGCACAAAATTTCTGATTATTGCTTTAGGTTATAATACAATGTACTCTCAACTATACCAGGATTGAAAAATTTAAGCAAAATTTTCTGGACTGGCCAATACAACCCCCCAAAAATAGTCTTCAGGCTGAATTAGGAGAAAAATCCTTCACTATGTTTAGGTTGGAAGGAAGCATGACCTAAATTTTGATTTCAAATACTCGGGGTTTTGGGTGATGGTTTTACTGGGGACAATTAGAATTGAACTATGTAGACATGTTTCTTGAAGCCAAGTTTTACCTTTAAGGCTTTCATATTGCAGCTTGTGAGGCTCCAAGCAGCAATTGGCTACTTTGGGTCATTCACACAAGGATTCAGAGTCATATATAAACCATAAAACCCTTTATAAGAAATCAGAATCTGTTTTAAAAATTAATTATATGAACTAAACATATATAGAAAGAAATTGAAGCTTGAATATATTGAAGAAGCAAAAATTAAAGACATACCTATAACTGCCCTTTATCCTTAGTTGTTTACAATCACAGCAAATCAAAGTGTGACATGTTTAAGAGAAAGGTAATTAAGTTCTAAGGCTTTGTCATCTTATCACTTTTAAAAATACAAGATCTGAGTAAATGAAAGGAAAATAGAGAGGGTTGTTAAAGAGCTGAGTCATAGAGTGGAATAGAGAACAAGCGGAAGTGGAAGAGGCAAGAAAGCATACACAGGCTGGGTTTGAAGAGAGTTGGGAATGCTGGTTGTGGTAGATGGTCTCTGATTTGCTTACCGGATCTACTCGCCATCCTTCTTAACCCTGCTTCGTGATTCCAGGAGGCTGATCTTTATCAGCTTCATGGACCAGTCTGTGTCTTCAGGTTGGGTTTGGTTAATATGAACTACTGATAAGTGATTAGAAGTCAGGAGGAAAGAAGGCAAGGGTATTTATTTCCATGATCTGCCCCCTTCCAAACTTTAGGTTGGCAGTGGATGCCATTTTCTAAGGTTACATCTCTTGTTGGGTGGGCTTCTCCTATAACTCGAAGACATTCTGGGTTGCAGGAACTGCTATCTCTCTATGCCCCTTCAAACCTAGTGGTTATAATACTGGTTTCTCACAGCTGCTAGCCTCAGGGTACTTCATCATCTCTTGGTTTCCCTTCATTCTTTACACACTTTAGTCTCTTCATTAAATGCTATTCCATCACTCTTTTAAAGTGTGCCATCAGTTTTTAGCTAGAACTGACTGATACATTGGTAGTGGGGAATAGGCAAAACGTTAAGGTAGTGTTAGGGAGGTGGGATAAACTGCTGTGGAGAGAGATAGGAAGAGAAGGGTTTCAAAGCTTTTTATGGCATTCTAGGAATGTAACATGACTTCTTTATGTGAATGACTCTAATGTAGTCTTAAATGGCTTCTTAAATATTGATATTTGGTTGGGTTTCTGTTTCTTTGCATGCACAACCAGGATTGAACAGGGCTAAGAGATGTCTGGGATTTACATGACGAGATAATACTACTAGGATCTATCTAGATTCATTATATCATATTAAGACATTTCTCCCATGGAATCAGGAACATCCCAACCCAGTGCACATGCTAAGTTTTTATTGAAATTCAGTGAACTGCTATGGTGTGAAATTAATTTTTATTGTCAGTCCCCTGCGTCGGCAGGCCGACTCTCAAGTCCTGCGCCACCAGGGAAGCCCTATAACACTTTATATAGCTGAGAATTCATCGATCAGGATTTTCACTCTCATTGGAATCCACTACTTGCCTACGACAAATCGGACACGTAGAGTTCTCAGACAGCCAGCGATCAATGCAGTGAATGTGATATTCATGGGAGCAAGGTAGTATGCGAAGCTTGCTGTTTTCTGTGTAGTCTGTAAGGCAAATGCTACAGGCTTTTAGTGCATCATTTTCACCAAAAGATCTTACAGCCAAGCTGTCAATCTGTGCTTTGGTGAGTCCTGTAGTTTGCAGATTATGGGAGGACCCAGAGTCACTTTCATCAGATATTATTAGGCTAATTTGTATACCCCCTTGGCTGGTCTCTGATGATAAGTTTGTTTCTTCAATGCCTTCAAACATCAGTGATCTAATTCCTGAATTTTCATCACTTGAGCTGGAACCAGAAATAGGACTAGAACTGGAACTAGACGTACAATTGGGGCTTGAATGCCAACTCAGTGTGGAACTTGAATGGGTATCATAGCTAGCATTTGAATCAGAACCAAATGTACCACTACTACTACCATTAGGTGACTCTAGCCATTCCATGTTTTGACTTGGAGGTGAGACACTATGCTCTAAATTACTGTCACTGTCCATAAGGTTATTTGAGTTACTAAATTCTGTCATTGTCTGCCTTAACGTGCTCTGAGTTGGAACAGATGTTGAATCATTTAAGCTAGTATTTAAAGTTCTGCAAATGGGATTTCTAATGGTATTGACATAAGCTCTCACACCTGCCTGCTCAGAATGTGAATACATATGCCTCAGTCCTCGTTCACTTTCAGAAGTGACAGTGTTGTTTGGTGTCTCAGATGTTAACTGAGTTCTACTAGCTCTGCTGTCTCTCTGAGAATATGCTCCAGAATGAACTTGTCCTACTTCAAGATTGAAGGGTATGGTTGGATATATTTCCCTCATTCCCCAAGATTCACCACTGCTGGTTGTATCTGGAGAATTTTCTCCATGAACGGCATTCCTTGTTCTAGAAGTTTCAATAAGACCGCTATTTTGCAACTCAAATCCAGTCATTTGCTGTGTCAATATTTCTTGGTGCTCAGTTCTAGAAAATCTCGCATTCTCACTTAGCAGAGGCTGCTCAAAATTCTGAGAGGGTATACTATGATTAAGTCTTTGTACAATTTCCCTAAGTGAACGTGGAGGCGACCAACTTTCAATTCTTGCTCTAGTTCTCCGATACTCTGGGCTCCTACTTCTTGCTCTTCTCTGACTTGTGGTAGGTGGGAATTCCATTAATGTTTCAGTTGTATCTTGTTCAGACATAGATGGTCTTGTAAATATTGATTCAGATTGTGGACTTTCCACTTGCCTTTGGCTGTCTTCCATATTTTCTCTTCTGGGAAGTCTTGCAGATGCTACATATTCATTCTCTGGATTTGGACTCCCATTATCAAGGTTAGCATTTATTTCTAAACTGAATATGAACTGATCACTTTTAGGATTAATTTGGCTCTTCTCTCCAAGATTGGTTTTCTCTTTGTCCACTTGTCATATTTTCAGTTTGTCCAGAACAGTTAAGTCAGTATATTAGAGAGTCACCACTAGACACGTCATCTGAAGAGTCTCCTCTGTCTGTTAACAAAAAAAATGGGGAGGGTGCATAAAAAACCACCAAAATTAGAACCATCATAAAATAGCACTCTGAAACTTTGTTTCAAAAACAAACAATAAATGAGAACTTAAATACTCAGATGTTTTCAACTGATTTCACATTTATAGAGTTAATATTTTATAAACTGCACTGTGTAGATTTATAAGTAAAGGTAGAAAAGTTTCGATTCCATCCAAAAAGAGTGAGCTAATCCTAGATAAACTTAGAGAATTTTTTAAAAAGGGAATCCGGAGGAAGTCTGTGTTTCAGTATTTCATCATATACACAGCCCTGTGTACCACTGTCGGAGGAATGTCAAGAGACTTTTTTTTCAGTCCACTGTCAAAACACTAATGCAATTAAACAAGGTAAACACCAGTTAAGGTACAATGCTAGTAGTTTAGTTCAGTTTACATTATTGTCTAATTTTCATTAGTCTCCAACATGACTACTTCTAGGCTCTTCACTTATGTGCTTTTGATAATAGATAAGCTGTTTTAAAATATAAGGTTATTGCCCAAACATAAACAAGTTTTATAGGTTTAAAAGTGTTTGCATTTTGAATACTTCTTAATGTTACCAAGATTTTTAATTGACATTAAATTGAAGGTCAGATCAAATGAATAGACTGAACCTAGCATGGTACATATAAGACCATATTCAAGAACCAAAGTATTATAGTATCCTCTTCATTAGACAGCAAAATCCTCTACTTCACACTGGAAGGGAGGGCACCAGACCTGAGGTCCGAGCAGAGTTTCTCAGCCTTAGCACTATTGACATTTTGGTGCTGGACAATTCTTTGTTTTGGGGAGCTATCCTGTGCATTGTGGGATCTTTGGCAGCATCCCTGGCCTCTGCCCACTAGATGCTAGTAACACCCATGCCTCCCCTGTGACAACCAAAAATATCTCTAGCCATTGCCAAATGTCCCCAGGTGTTGAAGAGAGCACAATTGTCCCCAGTGGAGAATATTTGTTTGCTTTTTTTACATGTCTATGTAGAAAAAATAATTCAAGAAGTAGGAGGGACTTTCAGTTGAGGTAGAAAACCAAGAAAAATACAAATAGGCTACTTTGCACTGTTTCCCAATTAAAACAACCCAAGTGTGAATGAGGAAAACAAACAAACAGACCTTGACATGCTCACCAAAAATCAAGTAAATGCCAGTTCTTTTTATGAGAATTTACTTACCAAATTAATGTAAGTCACTTCTGTATAATTTACTATTTACTATTATGAAGTTACTATTTCCTATTATGAAGTTCCTTATTCATCCCATCCTATTCCCTCCAAAAGCAAAATATACCTGTATTTTCATCTGAGTCTTGTGGTGCGTTTTCTTTGATTAGCTGAAGTCTTCTCAGCAACTCTTCTTCCGTACTTTCACCTGGAATGCCTAGAAGATTGTTGTCTCTCATAAGTTCGTAATCTTCTTCACTCAGATTATTTACGAACCTGGAGAAATCTTCTTCCCGAACCAATCGGTCCGTTTGACTTATGTGTTGGGCCGAAACTCCATCTCCTTCATCGTTGGAATCCGAGTTTTCCACCTTAATAAACAAGTGGAAAATTATCTGAAATTCACGACGTGGTGTTGAAATTCACCAATGGTCGTTTCGCTTTCTACTTCCTGCCAGAGTGTCCGGTTCCGACTCAGTCGGATGACCCTCTGCACAGATTCCTCCCTTCTCCCTTCCCGACTCAGTTCTGTGGCCCCTGGTGACGCAAGAGTTGGGAGCCGCCTCTAGCCCAGAACTTGCTAGACGTTGCCTAGGCACCCATTATCTTCCCCGCTGTTACCGAGTAGGGACTGGATTCAGGTTAGGTTTCATTTCATTCAAAACCAGCCAATGTTACTGAGGGTTTATAGTGTACCAAGCACCGTGCTTCACCTCGTTTCACCCACAGGAGCCTATTCTCAGGTTTTCAGGCTCTGATATGCTCTATTTATTCGTTACATTCCATATGACTGCCTTCTTCAAAATGCCATGCCAAAGTCAGCCTAGTTCAATGCAGCAATTCTCGTTTTCAGGTGCCCAGGGACCTCCACCTTTTCTCCTCATGAATTTCTCAAATCCTAGACTCTCACTAAGAAAGCCCACAATGTTTGATAATTTACCAGGGCCCTGGCTGAGTCTCTTTAGTGTGTCCTCTCCCTTTTAACTGTTAATGGCTTCATCTTGCATTATATGGTCCTTCAGTCTTGTTTCAAACAAACAAGAAACACCAAAACTTTGGCAGCCTTTTCTGCTCAGCCAGGGAATTCCTTCTCCACAAAAGCATCAGGTTCATTTTTGTCCTCCTTTCTCATAAATATTATAAATAGTACTTAAGCAAAACTAGCCAGAACATCACAGGAACTTTTAGGACAGATACATAATAGTTACTTTGTCTGCCACAGTGAGTACTGACTTTGCTGATTTTGTCGCATGTATCACCTGAAAGGCTTGGTGAAAATAAAATAACGCTCATTTGCAATGCTATCTGGAGGAGACCTCTAATTCACTCTCAGTACACAGCTTAGAAGTTGAAGGAGCTGTGTAAATTCACAGTTGTTGTTTTGTTCACGGTCCACAGCAGGCTTTCTTGTTTGTTCTCAAGGAGATGGAAGGATGGTAACTTTACTGGTGTGACAGTGAAGAATCTAAGTCTATGTCCTGCTTTTGACATTTGTTCCATGCCTCGTTTAACTTAAGCTAGAAAAATCAATCTTTCCCCTCTGAATCAAATCTCAGCAAGATTTTGGATGAGAACAGAATCCACTAGACTACCTTGCCTCCTTTATGGACTTCTGAGTGTATTTGTTATCTTTTACTGAAGTTATTCTTTTCACAGGGGAAATCTGTTGTAAACTTGTTTGCTGTGCCTCAATCAAAACTAGCAGTATTATGAAAATTCAGCGTGATTTGTACTCTTGATGCAGGAAACCCTCACAATCGTTAGTGTTCTTGAGAGTGATTGACTCAGTTTAATTCAATTCAATCAATTCAAGTGTCAAGTATGTTTAGCGTTTGTTAAATGTCAGTCATATTATCGGATATTAAGATACAAAGATGAGTATATTTAAGAATCTGTTGCCATTAGAGTATAACAAACAATTGAGCTACACAGAGGTAAAATTACAGTTTTGAGGAGAAAGTGATTTGAGTGAGAGAGAAAATCGGTTTCACTGCATTTGGGTTTTAAAGGATGAATAGGAGTTTTCTAAGTGAATAAAAGGGGGAAATATTTTCAAAAGTGAAAACAGCAACTGCTAACACTCATAAAACAACAAGGATAGTAGATTTTAATTACTAAAAAAAGACATTAGTTAAATTGGCAGAGCAAGGCCAAAAACTGGAGACCTTTATGACATGTTTAGAAGTTGGACTTTATCATTAGTGCAATGGAAAGATGTTGAAGTCTTTAGACAGTTGATGGTCAAATTTGCAATTTAGAAATAATATTGATAGTAGTGTTGAGGATGAATATGAAGGGCAACAGTTCAGATGGGAGGGTCAGAAATAGATAGAGGGCAGCCTAGGCTAGTGATGACAAGGATCTGAATCAGGGCAAAGGAATATGATTAAAATGAAGGACTTTAACAGATCTCTAGGCAGCAGAACTGATTAAACCCAGTAATATGTGGGAAAGAGGGAAAAGTGGGGAGGGGGCATATATGAGGGAAAGGCAGGGGTCAGGATTACTTCTGTATTTCTGTCTTTGCTTAGTGGACAGTGGTACCAATAAGAAGTAACACCTGATTCTGAAGTTGTATGGTTTAGCTTAAGAGGGAGCATGATTGCTTATGATTAGAATAGTATGCAAGTTACCTGAAGATTCAGGAAGTCTTACAGTCTTTCCAAATTTAGGTACAGAAGCACATGAACTAATAGCCCCGGATGTTTGGTGTTCCCTGTAGTTGGCTCTCCGTGTCAATGACTCTAGCTTCCTGAACTATTTGTTCCTGGTTATGTCCCAATTCTGGTGCAAGTAACAGGGTATAGGGATCATCATCCCAGAGACCTACTTATTGACCTTGATTATTTAAATAGAAGCCACCAATATAGCTGTGCTTTACACTTAGTTCTCTCATGTCTTGACTTTCCTTCTGAGCATTGCAGTGTAGGTTCAGTAGTTTTTCCTCTGGATGGCAATATTGCTGCTTTGGCCTTTGTTCTATCCCTTGTCTTGATATCAGAAGTCTTCTGAAGATGTTTTTTCTTCACTTCTTATTTCAGAGATGGGAGGTGCATCAAGAAGTCCGGAGGTTGACTAGAGCATCACTCTAAGTTGAGTTGGAGGGGAAGAGGTTGAAGATGGAAAGCTGCTTACTTTCAATCAGAGTCAAGCACTTAAAAATTTGGCCAATCCATTGTTTATGATGTGGTGAAAAAATGGGGTGTGTGTGAGCAGATTTGGCTGTTCTTTTATCCTGGTTGTAATAATGGAGTTTTGTAATCAAGAGTTTTCTTTTACTGACTCTGTCCAAGGAAGCTTCTGAACAGATTCTATGACTCAAAGGGAGACTGAAAATAAGCAAGAGATAGCATTCTCCCTGAATATGGGTAAAAGGAGTTCCGTGGCTTTAGAACTGTAAGAAATGATCAAGACATATATTCCAGATACCTATTGCAGTATAACAAACCAGTCCAAAACGCAGTGGTAGATACAATAGAAACCATGCTGTTATAGTCAGGACTTTGTGAGCTAAGAATAAAGATAAAGAATAATGGGGATGGCTCATCTCTGCTCCATCATGACTGGGCCTCAGCTCTGTTGGCTTGAATGATTGGAGATAGATTAGACAACTTGACTGGTGTCATATGTCTGGGGCCTTGGTTCTGGCTAAGTTTTCTTTGAGTCACATCTTTTGGTGCTGAAATGTCCAACCAAGATGGCATCTTCATTCACAAATCTGGGGCTTGAGTTGGGCTGCACAGGCTGAAAAATCTGGGGCTGGTTTTCTCTCTGTCTCTGTCTTTCTCCATGAAATTTCTCGGTGTAGTTTTGGAGTCTTAGCAACCTGGATATCTCAAAGTAGTTGAACTCTTACATAGTGAGTGGCTTCACCCAAAAGAAACATCTCATGAGACTTGGCTGGAATCTGTAAGGCTTCCTATGACTTAACCTCACAAGTGCAAGAACACCTTTTCTCTTGCATTCTGTTGATTGAATAAGCCACTGTATCAGCCCATATTCAAGAAGTGGGACACCACATTCTACCTTTCAATAGAGAGGTAACAAAGATTTTATGGTTGTATTTAATGTACTATAGCACATGATGAAAAAAATCTTATAATGATGACTTTTCAGTTTATGTGGAAATTAATCTCTCCCTCTGTTCTCTGAATTGCATTATTCTCTGGGTAAAAATAAAAAAAGGGAGGACATAAAATCTGAAGTTCTTTGCATTCAGCCTGATTTTAAAGATACCCGATTAAGGATCTTTTTATTATGTAATAGTTTTCCCACATCACAGACCATTGGTAATATTAAGAGCTATTTACTGAGCAACTGTAATTGCTAGACACTCTGCTTGTGTTTTAACTTATTTGATCTCAAGCCCCATGCAAGAGAGGTATTACTATTCTCAGAGATAAAGGCATTGAGGCTGATGCAAATTAAGTGATTTTCTCAAAGTTACAGTAATAGATAATATGTTTAGATTCAAACAAGGTCTATAGGATGACTCTCCCTGTTTCGCTCTACTCTGCTATGTTTAATGAAAACACAATTTTAGACATCATTACACAAACGTAGTAAAATCTCAGTTAAATGAGATGCTTGAATCATGTTTGATCATTTTCGTGTGCCATTTCAATTCTGCTTTGGGGTTAGTCTAGAATATCTTCGTTTTAACTTAATAAAGAGTAATTTTAAATCAAGAAGTAAACATAATTAAAGCTTGATAAGATATTTCATATTTTTATGTCTTTTTCTTTCCCACCAGAAGGATGGGTTAAAAGCTTGAAAGCATTGATGCAGAAAAATGAATATAAATATGCATGTCTCATGGAATCTACTGGAATTGGTTCTTTGACACAAATACTTGTTTTGAATCTAAACAAGAAATTCTTGTTAATTGAAATCACACCCTTTCCACTTACATAGGCTTGACACTAGGAATTAGTTTCATCTCTTCCTTATTCTTACGTCTAATTATGGAAATAAAAATGTATTTATTTAGCAAGGTCTCATCCCTCTTATCATTTCCTTTCTTCCTGGTTCTGCTCAGATTTAGACTGTTTTTTTTTTTTTTTTTTTTTTTTGCGGTACGTGGACCTCTCACTGTTGTGGTCTCTCCCACTGCGGAGTACAGGCTCCAGACGTGCAGGCTCAGTGGCCATGGCTCACAGGCCCAGCCGCTCCACAGCATGTGGGATCTTCCCAGACCGGGGTACGAACCCATGTCCCCTGCATCGGCAGGCGGACTCTCAACCACTGCGCCACCAGGGAAGCCCAGATTTAGACTTTTGATAGCTTTTCTATTAGTGCCGTGTCAGTGGTTAGTTTGCTTCTATGCTTTCTCTAGTTTTGAGCCATTTTACACACTTTCTCTGAGGCATGCTCCAGGTCTGTTATTCACAAGCAAGTTAGTTCATATTTCCGCACATTTGTTTATTTGTAAAGTCTTACCTCCTAGATTATTGTAATAAATAAATAAACTTACATATACATAAATAATATTTTGTTTGTTTGAAAAGCACTCTGACTTTTTGTGAAAGAGACTCACTTCCCAATTTTACAGCATTAATCTGAGGAACAGGGGCCTGCTGGAATACTCCCCAGGGACAGAGGCTGGCAGGTGCCATCTTCCTGCTCTCTCTCTGCCTTGATAAAACTGAAAGGTGCCATCTTTTTTCCCCTTTTTCCTTTCCTGCAGGTGACAACTTTGTGCTCCAGCCAGCTGGCTCCTTCTTCCCTGCTCTTCCTCTGTCTTGCTATATATATATATTTTTTTCTTCTTCTTTTTCTTTTTTTCTTTTCCCTCTTTCCCTTTATTCAAATGGTGTATCTTTGCACTCTTCCCACCGCCTCACTCAACCAGTAAGCATCATCTTCACACTTTCCTTCTTATGTGCTCCAGAGAGCCAGAATCTCCAAGACAGGAGATCCCATTTTTGTGGCCTCCACTCAGGGGATGCTCCTTGATCACCTGGCTCTGGAGGCCAGGAGGGATTTCTTTTCTGGGTCCCATGGGACTGTAACAATTGGAGAGACAGTTCTTGGCAGGATACCACCCCCAGGATGTACCACTACACATCAGACTGAGACACAGCCCCAGCCTTTACATGAGAAAAGCCTATTTGCTAGTAGGGACAAGACTTAAGAGCAGACTTCAGGTTCATCACACATCTAGAGGCTACGGATGTGCTCTCGGGGAAGGTAGGCTGGGGGTGCCATCTCTCCACCCTCACTCTGCCTTACTACAGTTCACTGGTATCTCCCAGAATGGAGCTTGTACACTTATGTGAAGCACTGTTTTCTTGTGACTGCTCCCCGGGGAACACCTTCAGATTGCTTGCTTCTGGGGCGCAGCAGGGCTTACACTTGCAATCTCACAAGGCTAAATATATTTGCATTCTTTAAAAGCTGTTACCAAATTTTCTGGCTTCCTATCAACCTGAATCTAGGTACTGCCTGAGATCCTCCACTTTGGGTTGCTCATTTGTCTTGGCACACCCTCAACTGCTGGGATGGTGTGCCAGGTCTATTAAAAATAAACTGCTTAGACAATCACAAAGATTTGAGAGGCAACCAAGAGTAGACAGGGTTAAATGACAAGGTTCATCTGTCACACAGCTCTTCAAGACTGGGAGATGTGGCTATTTCACTTAATGCATAGAAACCAACACAGAGAGTCAAGCAAAATGAAGAAAGAGAGGACTATACTCCAAAAAAAGAACAAAATAAAACCTCAGGGAAAAATCTTAATGAAATGAACATAAGTAATTTACTTGATAAAGAGTTCAAAGTTATGGTCATAAAAATGCTCACTGAACTCAGAAGGAAAATGGATGAAAACAGTGAGAACTTCAACGAAGAAACAGAAGATATAAGAAAGTTCCAAATAGAAGTCACAGAACTGGAGAATGCAATAATTGAACTTAGAAATACAGTAGATGAAGCACAAGAAAGAATAGGTGAACTCAAAGACAGGTCAGAGGAACTCATCCAATCAGAGAATAAGGAAGAAAAAAGAATGAAAATAATGAATATAGCTTAAGGGATTTATGGCACATCAAATGGAATAACATTCACCTTATAGGAATTCCAGAAGGAGAAGAGAAAAGGGGGCAGAAAACATTTGTAGAAATAATATCTGAAAACTTTTCCTAACCTGGGGAAAGAAACAGACATCCAGATACAGGAAGCCCAGAGAGCTCCAAAGCAGATCAACCTAAAGAGATCCATACCAAGAAATATGAAAATTAAAATGTCAACGTTAAAGATAACAAGGGAATCTTAAAATCACCAAGAGAAATACAACTTGTTATATAACTTGTTATATACAACTTGTTATATAACTACATCAACCTAAAAAGCTTCTACACAGAACAATAAACAATCAACAAAACGAAAGGGTGAGCTACAGAATGGGAGAAAATATTTGCACATCATGTATGTGATAAGGTGTTAATATCCAAAATATATGAGGAACTCATAAAATGGCTATATATATATATCTATATATAGATAGATATAGATTCTCAAACAATTCAATTAAAACTTGGGCAGAAGAACTGAATAAAAATTTTTCCAATGAAGGCATCCAAGTCACCAACAGGTTCATGAAAAGATGCTCTACATCACTAATCACCAGGGAAATGCAAATCAAAACTACAACGAGATATCACCTCAAAGAGACTAAGAGGTAACAAATGTTGACAAGGATGCAGAAAAGGAAACCCTTGTGCACTGTTGGTGGGAATGTAAATTGGTACAGCCACTATGGTAAACAATACGGAGTCTCCTCAAAAAAATTAAAAAGAAAACTACCATACATTAGCAATCCTGCTTTGGGTGTATATATATCCAAAGAAAATGAAATCACTATTTCAAAGAGATATCTGCACTCGCACATTCATTGCAGCATTATTCACAATTGCCGAGAAATGGAAACAACCAAAGTGTCCATGCATGGATAAATGGATATAGAAGATGTGGTACATACATAGATGGAATATTATTCAGCCATGAAAAAGAAAATCCTGCCACTTGCAACAACATTTATGGATCCTTGGGGCATTATGATGAGTGAAATAAGTCAGAGAGAGAAAAATAAATACTGTATGATATAACTAAATTGTAGACTCTAAAACAGCCAAACCCAGAGAAACAGAGAATAGAATGGTTGTTGCCAGGGGTTGGGGTTGGGGGAAATGGGGAGATGTTGACCAAAGGGTAAAATATCCAGTTAGCACATGAATTTCTGGGAATCTAATCTACAGCATGGTGACTGAGGTTAACAGAACTGTATTATATACTTTAAAGTTGCTAAGAGAGTAGATCTTAAATGTTCTCACCGAAAAAATAATGTTATTTATGCGAGGTAACGGAGTTGTGTTAACTAGCTCCGCTGTGGTAATCATTTCACAACATGTAACATACCAACAGATTGTACACCTTAAACTTACACAATGCTATATGTCAATTACATCTCAATGAAGTTAGAAAAATACAGAAAACAGACTGTTGCACAACATTCAAGCAAAAATACTAGTTTTGGGCTGCTTTTTCTTGAACTTACTCATTGTTCCTTCTTGAATCTGTTTTGTATCACATGATAGCAGACTCATACAGGCAGCCTACTTCTGATCAGGCGCAGCGAAAAAGAAGCAACTGATGGTATATGGGAGTTTAGGGATAAGCTACGAGATTTCTCCCTTTCTTCCCCTACTTTGTGAAGATTCTCCAGCAGCAACTTTGTAACTTCCACGGCTCCAACTCCAATGAGACAGAACTGGTATGGTCTGACATTGATGATCATGTAACCTGGCCCTGGACTCCTTTACAACCCTCTGCTTAACTCTGCCTTTCCAGCATAGGGGTAAAAGTAAATTCCTGTTCCTACTAATCACTCCATTATCTAGGTGGCCCTTCTTTACTTCTCAGAAGTTTCATCACTGGTGTTCTTAATACCCTGTATTAAATTTATTTGCAAAGACTTGAAACAATTTCTATTTTATTTGTTATGGGCAAATACAGTATAATAAAATTTCCAAATATTAAAAAAAAAATTAGAAGAGACATGAAATCTCAAAATGGGGAAATGTTAGCCACGTTTAGGAAGAAAATGTACTAATATTATTGGAGGAGAGAATTCAGGAATTGGAAGATAACACTAATGAGTTTGGAAGGTATAAGACTGTGGAGAAGTTTGAATGGTGGGCTTCATGCCACAGGAAATAGGGAGTGATTCAAAGTTTTATAAAGATTGTGCTCACTTCAGCAGCACATATACAAAGTTTTATAAGATTAATCTGAAAGTGGTAGGCAGTTTGAAGTATGTGATGGAGTGATGTCAAAGAAAAATTGCACCAGATGGTTACACAGGCAAGGAGTACTTTACTCAAGATGATTCTGTAATAGAGGAGAGAGACTGCACTCCATTCTGCTGAAACAAAAGGCATGGAAGTTTTTAGATGCCAGGATGAGCTGTAGGAAAAATAGTAGAGGATGCTGGAGAAGAGGTTGGTCAATATAATTAGACCATCTCTGTTTGCTTTGGCTCTTATCAAAGTTAGGCTCCTATACTCCCCACAGAGACTGGGAAGTAGGGGCAATACCTTTCTTGAAGGTTATATTTCAAAGAGCTGACTCCCAGGTCCTTGAGAAAGACATTTCTGGGTTGGAAAAGTATCAAGTGACTAGGAGAAAATTTACATCTCAAAGGGGCAGAGAAAGAATTTACAATTTCAAGTTTCTTAAGGTAAATGTTTTCAGAAAAGGGAGGTTAAGGGCCTATGGTAAAGAAAAAACCTGTCTGAAGTTTAGCCAAACTGAGGGACACATTAAGGCCATCTTGATCAGTAGTTAAAATTAGCATTACCTTCAAGAAGTTTATTTTATAAAGAAAAGCAATGCTTTAGAAACTTTCTCAGAAGAATCAAAAGTAACTGTCTGCTAGTTAGATACAGGTCAGGAATAATGATAAAGGGCAGTTACAAAGTTAACTCAACTAATGTTCTATGTGTTGTAGCTTTAATAAAGATGAAATAAGTAGAAAAAAATAATCCACTGGTACACGGTGAGAGCCAATTGGATGGATTGCCCAATTAGAAATACTTCTTTATTTTCTAGTCATTATCAGTCAAGGATTAACAAACCTACTTTTATTAGATATACTTCTGTCTAGGGATTGAGAAATATCAATTATTTAAACTTAATCACTACTTTATTTCTGTGAGATTTTTAAAAATATACTTTGGGGAAAAGTAATGGAAGAGTGATATAACACTAAAACATTGAAGTGAATGACATAATAAGACCCTATCTTTCTCAATTTACGGAGAAAAAAAGGGAGGGCAAAAGAAATGGGCAGAAAGTAAGTTTACCTACCAGTCATTGTGTCAAGTGTTTTCATATATTTATCTAATTTAATACTCACAAAACAATGAGACATAAGGAAGATATTTATCCCATTCCGTAGGTGAAACTCTGTTTACAAAGTAATATATCAACCAATTGTAGAGCTGACCCTTGAATTTAAGGCCTTACGTCTGTTGAAATGCAAGAGCCAAACCCTGCTAATACAAGGTGCTTAGAATAGGTAGACTTCAGGGAGCAGGAAAATTAGAGCATGAGTGAACTGATGACAAGTTTTGCTGATCTAGTAGCTTTGTGAGATTTGTCTAGATTCAAAGGCCCTTGCTCTACTAAACCATCAAATTAGAGGTGGTCTCCTTCTTAAACAACCAATATTTGCAGAGCTATTCAGACTTTGGGTCATGGTATTTTTTTCAAGGATTAACTATGATCACTGGCTTTTCAAATTTTAACTTTAGAAAGTCCTTGCTTTTGTTGGAAGCAATGTTAAATTTTGATGCAGTTGTTTGCAGGGATGAAACTTGGTCGCCCTCTGGAGGCTATTCTCAGGTCCGACTAGCATACCTTAATTTTGAGAAAGAAGTCAGGGCTCAACAATTTAACAACTCATTTTAAATGTGTGGAAATTATGTATATACATTATACTTTTTTAGAAGTTACAAAACATTGAGTTCAAAATGCTCAAAATATTTTAAAATGCTGAATTAAACGTTTTATGGCATAGCATGTTTTGAATTCCTGTTCTCCCTTTGGAAATGGAGATGGTCATCATTCTCCTTTTATCATGCAATATCTATACTGGGACTAAAACCGGTTATTTTTCCTCCCCTATTATAGGAACACATGGGCAATTAGTTCTATAAATTGAATGATAAGGCATATGACACAATACTATACACTCAATTACTACCAAGATCTTTCATTTTAAGTTTTTTTTAAAAATCTCTAAATTTCCAATTAATTTTTTTTTTCTTTCTCTCAGAGATAAAACATCGGAGCTTACAAGAACCCTTAAAAACAGAATGACTCAAAGGATAAAAATGTTTTGCTCCCTAGTTCATTCTTGTTCAGTTTTCTTGTAGAAGGTGTATTATACCAGTTAGTGTAAATTATACAAGCAAAGTTCTTGCCATATATTGGTGACAGCATTTCTACATAAAGTAAGCATTTAAGGGGCTTCCCTGGTGGCGCAGTGGTTAAGAATCCACCTGCCAATTCAGGGGACACGGGTTCCAGCCCTGGTTCCCGAAGATCCCACATGCTGTGGAGCAACTAAGCCCATGTTCTGCAACTACTGAGCCTGCGCTCTAGAGTCCGTGTGCCACAACTATTGAGCCTGCGCTCTAGAGCCCATGCACCACAACTACTGAAGCCCATGCACCTAGAGCCCATGCTCCGCAACGAGAAGCCACCGTGATGAGAAGCCCACGCACTGCAACAAAGAGTAGCCCCCACTCTCCGCAACTAGAGAAAGCTTGCGTGCAGCAACGAAGACCCAACACAGAGCCAAAAATAATAAATAAATAAATAACATTTAAAAAGTAAGCAGTTATGAGCTGCTATAAACCTACTGTTTCTTTACTTGATTTAAATGAATTTAATTCTTTAAATAACTGAGCAGGTAGAGAATTTAGACTCAGCCATTATTAGAGGTACCTTATACAGCCAAAGTGGTATAAAAACCCTGTAACATGAAAGTGTTGTGGAGGTCCTTCTGGTCTTCCGGGACACCTGGACCTTTATGTCCCATTTATAACTGTTCCTGTATAATGTTTGGGATGTTGAAATATTTGATGAGATAGATACCTCATGCCTATTACATGCCTTCCCTATATCTCTCTCAACTACCTCCCTCTAATGAGTTGGTGCAGCTCCAAGGCTCTATCCAGTAAAAAGGTAGTGTCAGGCAGTGCTTGTTGTACTCACTGGCTTTTAATCCTCCAACTACCTTGTAATCTCCTCCTTCACACCTTGATGCTTAGAAATGGCATATTTCCTGAGGAAGAGGTTTCTAGGGAGTCCTGGATACTTGCTTGAAATGGGGACAGGAGGATGGAGGAACAGAAGGGAAGATATAGGGAAGATGAACGGATTTTTTAAATATATATATTTTTTAATTTATTAATTTATTTATTTATGGCTGTGTTGGGTCTTCATTTCCGTGCGAGGGCTTTCTCTAGTTGCGGCAGGTGGGGCCCACTCTTCATCACGGTGCGCAGGCCTCTCACTGTTGCGGCCGCTGTTGTTGCGGAGCACAGGCTCCAGATGCGCAGGCTCAGTAATTGTGGCTCACGAACCTAGTTGCTCCGCGGCATGTGGGATCTTCCCAGACCAGGGCTCGAACCCGTGTCCCCTGCATTGGCAGGCAGATTCTCAACCACTGCGCCACCAGGGAACCCCGGATTTTTTTTTATATAAATTTTTCTGCCATAAAAACTATAGGTACCAAGCAAAGCAATCAGGGAAATTTATATTCATGCATTAATTTACCACCTACAACGATGAGTAGATAGAGGACATTAGATAGATTAAGGAAGTATCTAGGAGATAAAATGGATAAGATTGATAATGGATAGGATATAGTGGCTGATGCGAGAGGTTGAACTCAAGGATTATTGTTAGGTGCCTGGTTTATACAACTGGGTGAATGATATCACTACACACTAAGACAAATGAAAATGAAGGAGGAGAGATTCGGCAGTTTAGGGAGACCATGAGTATTTAGCTTTATGTATATTTTAAATGAACAGATTTAGATGTTAAATAAGCAACTGGATTTACAGAATTCAGATTAGAGGTCTCAGGTACACAAATGTCCAAACTTTATGGAGTTGGTAACTGAAGCTGTGTGTTTCTGTGAAATCATATTTTGAGTTCTAGAGTGAGAGGACATAATGGCCTAGAACTGAATTTTGCAGAATTTCAACATTTAATGTCTGAGGAGAAGGATACGTACCTGCAAAGAAGATAGAGAATGAACTGCCGCAGAGATTAAAGGAAAACCAGAAGAGTTTTGGGTCAAGGAAAATCAAGTCTCAAAGACAGAAGCAAATCCTACTTACAGGTCAAGTAAGTAGGAGATAAAATTTTCACATCGCATCCATGGATTTGGAAATAACTTATGAAGTACCTTTTTATTGGAGTAATAAAAGATGGATTCTATTGGGAGTGGGTTGAAGCATGAGAAGGAAGTAATAAAGTGAAGATATCAAATATAGATAAACATTTTTAAACAGCTTTATGGAGGTACAACTGATGCAAAAAAAATGGCACATGTTTAATGTATACTATGTGATGAGTTTGGACATATGCATAAACCCATGAGACAATTAACACAATCAAGGTAATAGAAATATCTGTCCCCTCCAAAAGCTTCCTTGTGTCCCATTTTTTCTGTGTGTGGTAAGAACACTTAACATGAAATTGACCCTCTTAACTAATTTTAAGTGCTTAACACTATTGTTAACTACAGACACTATTTGTACAGCAGATTTCTTGAATTTACTCATCTTGTATAATTGAAAATTCATACCTGTTGAACAACAGCTCCCCATTTCTCCCTTTCCCAGCCCCTGGCCACCAACATTCTATTCTCTGCTTCCATGAAGTCTGATTATTTTAGATACCTCATATAAATGGAATTATGCAGTATGTGCCCTTCTGTGACTGGCTTATTTACTTAGCATATTGTCCTCCAGGTTCATCCCTGTTGCCACAATGGTAGAACCTCCTTCTTCTTTTAAAGTTGAAAATATTCCATTGTAAATATATACTACATGTTTTGAACCATTCATCTGTCGATGGACATATTGGGAAAAACTTCTTGACATTGATCTTGGCAATGATTTATTGGCTATGACACCAAAAGCACAGACCACAGAAGCAAAAATAGACAAGTAGAACTACATGAAAATAAAAAGCTCCTGCACAACAAAGGAAACAACCAACAGAATGGAAAGGTAACCAATGGAATGGGAGAAAATATTTGAAAATCATATATCTGGTAAGGGGTAAATATCCAAAATTTATAAGGAATTCCCACAACTAAGTAGCAAATAAACCAAATAACTCGATTAAGAAATGGGCAAAGAACTTGAATATACATTTTCCAAAGAACACATATGAATAGCCAAAATGTATATGAAAAGGTACTCAGCATCGCTAATCATCAGGGCAATGCAAATCAAAATCACAAAGAGATATCACCTCACCCCTTTTATCATGCTTACTTTCAAAAATACAGAGGTAACAAGTACTGGGGAGAATATGGAGAAATTGGATCTCTTGTACACTGTTGGTGGGAATACAAAATGGTATATAGTCACTATGGAAAACAGTATGGAGGCTTCTCGAAAGATTAAAAATAGAACTATCATATGATTTAGCAATCCCACTTCTGAATGGATATATGTAGATATATATGTAGATATATGTGTGTCTGTGTGTGTGTATATATATGTATAAGAGAACTGAAATCAGGATCTCAAAAAGATTGCACTCTCATGTTCATTGAAGCATTATTCACAATTGCCAAGATATAGAAAAACATTTTCAAGAATTATTTTAAAAACTGTGCCTTTGAAGAAGAGATAGTGTGGTAATTAGTAATAGAGGTCAGGTGGAGAAAGGTGAGTTTGGTTTTGCTTTTCTTTTTTGCTTTACTCTTCTTTATTATTTTTCCCAATTTGGAAGATTTTAGAATGTTTAAAAAAGATAGTGGAAAAGATCCAGATTAGAGAAGGTATTGAACAAAATAAGGATCCTTAGAGAGTGCAAGGTGATGCAATCTAAATCAGGAGTAAGGGAATTGGGTTTAGTAGGAATAGAGCTTCTGTTCTGTTAAATTACCAAAGGAGATAAAGATGGCAGCAGATGTAGTAACTCTATTATGTTAATTAACAGGAAAGTTCTCCTAATGTTTTTTTCTTTTCTGTGAATTAAAAGAGATTATCTCCTGATATTATAGCAAATGGTGGGGACATGCCATTTAAGAATAGTGCAATAGCTGAATCACTTTGTTATACAGCAGAAACTAACACAACATTGTAAAGCAATTATACTCCAATAAAGATTTTTTTAAAAAAACAAAGAATAGTGCAGAAAGAGAGAACAAAGTGTAAAGAGTGGGAAATGATGGGTCCAGATTAATGTAGCAGAATTAAAGGGCAATATTAAAGGACCTTTTAGGTTAGTGATCATGAATTTATAAAGGAAACCATCTAAACTATTATACACTTTACTTGGGAAGACTTTGAAAGCTGGAGATCAAGAAAAGAGAAAGCAATGGTTTGGGTTGATCCAGCATAATTAAAAGACACTGGAACAGGGCTAGGGACAAACACACTATTAGATAATGGACATTGGAATGTAAGAGAGTAAGGAGAGATACAAAGGCAGTATCAGGAGAAAGCAAGGGAGTAAACAGACTTGCGTCAAAGTACTATCATAGTGGTGGGGTATGTGAACAAGTGAACTGGAATGTGAGAAGTTATTGTAAAGGGATGGCATATTTGTGTGAATAATTTTTAAAGACTATTTCTCTTTTTCCAGCTCTGATTTTTATTTTAGAGGACTGACTCCTGAAAACTCGGTTTCCCAGGATTCACTGGCAACTAGCTTCCAATTAATTTTGAGTAAAGGAAGGACTGGTGAGAGTTTGGAAGAAGGGGATAGGGGAGAACCCAGAATGCCCTCTTTCTTTGAGTTGTACATACAACTGAGGCTTCGTCTCCCTCATGCGTCCAATTCCTGCTCAAGGGCTTCTCCCTCCATGTCCCCAGCACCCACCAGCAGTCTCTACATTCATTAGAGTTCTGCTTAGGGGATTCAGTCTTTCCAAACTCTAGGTTGCCTTCCTATTTCATTTGACTCCAGATTTTATAACTTTTGAAACAAGCTCCTTTTATTAAAATCTACTTTCTAAACTTCCTGAAGCAGATTTCCTGTCCTGCATGAGTAATCCCAGGAAAAAGATGCTCAAGATGGGACTCTGGAATAAGGTTTTGAGCTTGAATGTAGTAGTGACTCCATTGCCAATGCAAAGACAAGTGCTTCTTCCGAGTAGTGGAAGCCATAAATAAATTACCAGCAATATTTGCTTTGAACATATTGCCAGTTGAAGACAATACTTTTACATCTCAAGCGGCAGCTGATTTTGTCTATTACAGCAGTAATAACTACAAGCACCACGGGGACCATTAGCTGCTTCTTATAGCACCAGAGAGCTTACAAAATGAAAATGTTTACACTTAATGTTAAAAGGTGTTAGGTGTTTAAACTCTCAGATCGAGGCATGGGAAGACACAGAGAGCCACACTGAGGGCCTTAAAATTTTCTCATGTCTTATAGCCACACAGCAGACATGGCTGAGGATCAAGTTTCAAATCTAAAAGTGTGAGTTGCAGAATTAAAATGCAAGTTCAAGGTACATCTGTGCTAAGTCTCACAGATTAATATCAGGACATTGATCAGGAAGAGTTGGGTATTAAGATAAGGATATATTGAGTATTTAGGATAAGTGCAGGTAGGCAGACTCAGATTAATATGAAAATTTTTAACCCAAATCTTCCTGTGGTTTCCTCGCCAAAGGAAGCCACCCTTCTTCCTCCCCATTTGAGGAAACTAACCTTCCCTTACTTAACATATCTCTAAAGACCTCATCTAAATAGGTTAGTTTTCAAGGAAATTTCTACTTTTCTCAAGACCCACCCACATCAGCACTTACTGCATCCTAATAACTACAGTCAGATTCCACCAGGCCCCAGGAGGCAAGTATAATGTCCACCCTGGTAGGAGTTAGCATATACATCAAAAGAAATGCTATATCCTGCTAATGTGTATCAGCAGAAACCTGTAGAATGTGTATGTGGCATATGGTTTTTTTGGTTTTATTGTTTGTTGTTTTGCAGTACGCGGGGCTCTCACTGTTGTGGCCTCTCCCGTTGCGGAGGACAGGCTCCGGACATGCAGGCTCAATGGCCATGGCTCACGGGCCCAGCCGCTCTGCGGCATGTGGGATCCTCCTGGACCAGGGCACCAACCCGTGTCCCCTGTATCGGCAGGTGGACTCTCAACCACTGCGCCACCAGGGAAACCCTGGCATATGTTTTATAAGTGCTAGACTGAGAAAGATGGAATATAACGTTGGAAGGGGTTGAATTTATTATAAAGAACTTACCTGAGATTCAAAGTATTAGCTCTAGCTGATGGAATTGGCTCTAATCGTTGGCTTGTTTGGCTGACTGAAACATAGATTCAATAGTCAGCAACATTCAAAGAGGGCAAGATGCCATAATTTATCTGACAGAATGTAGACAAAGGAATCCATGTACTTAAAATGAGAATGTTGGAGTGGATTAATTATGTAAAACCCACTCAACTATCCCACAGTTATGCCCCCACAGAGGTCATCGATAACATTCTTCTTCAAGACATTAAGACATTCTTTGATGAGAGAAATACAAGCATCCTTGAAAACCTCTGTGGCATCTGTCTTCTGTGGGCTAAAGATGACAATGCGGGATAGCACCAATGAAATGGCCCCCGTGCTTTTAACAGGAATATGGGGTTACAGAGTAGCAGAGGTTAAGTGGTAGCATTTAATATGAGAAACAAGGTGAGTGCAATTATCATAAAGGTCAGCAGGGCAGAGTGGCACTATTTTGACCCAAAGTGACTTCCAGCAGTAACAGATTAATCACATTTACACTGGGAATTACATTGATGAGCAGGCTTGAACTGTATCAATGAAAATAAAATTCAAGCACAATGAGCAGAAACCTGCATTGATTTTCCAGGAATGAAAATTACAGCCTCGCCCAGACCTAAACCAGAGATCAGGTGGCTACAACAGCTTCAGAAACTTTGCTGCAACACTGTCAAAAGTATAGAGTGTGATTTTTTTTCTCCAGGTCTACCTCAAAGGGGTTTACAATGTTCCAGGGGGAATGTTTAGAAAGAAAAGTGGAAAACTCAGAATTTTTCAGAGATTATTAAGATAAATTTACACACCTGAGGTTCCAAAACATCACTGTGGTCTTCAGGTCATAATAGGGCTTAAGTAAGCCATGTGATAATTGAAACTTTGACACAAGTTCACCTCACTAGAAATCCTGTGCAGTGACCTACTCTATATTTCCCCATATCTGAATGTACATTTGGAGTACACATACTTGGAAAATGACAGAACTCTCAAACAACGTAAGTGCTATTAAGAACGGCTACTGCCTGACATCCATTAGGATAGTTATTATTAAAAACAGTAATAAATAACAAGTATTGGCATGGATGTGTAGAAATCTGAACCCTTCTCCATTGCAGTTCCTCAAAAAATTAAACAGAATTACCATACGATCTAGCTAGTCTACTTCAGAGTATATATCCAAAGGAATTAAAAGCAGGGACTTGAACAGATGTTTGTAATTTCATGTTCTTAGCAGCACTATTCACAATAGCCAAAAGATGGAAACAACCTAAATGTCCATCAACAGAGGAATGGATAAACAAAATGTAGTATATACATACAATGGAATATTAATGACCCTTAAAAGATAAAAAATTCTGAAACACACTACGATACAGATGAACTTTCAAGACATTATGCTAAATGAAATAAGCCAGAACCGAAAACACAAATACTGTGATTCCAGTCATATGAGGTACTAGAGTAGTCAAATTTATATAGACAGATAATAGAATGGTGATTGCCAGGGTCTGGGTGCAGTGATGAATGGAGAAGTGTTGTTTAATGGGTACAGAGTTTCAGTTTGGGAAGATGAAAAAAGTCCGGGAGATGAATGGTAATGATGGTTGCACAACAATGTGAATGTACTTAATGCCACTAAATGGTACACCTACACATGGTTAAGATGGTAACTTTTATGTCATGCATATTTTGCCACAACTGGAAAAAAATACATAGGAAGGGCCAAGTGGAAGCTCCTGGAACTGTCCCTACATGAAAACAATACCAAAAAAAATAGCAATAGCACATATCTGGGGAATTGGCAGAGACTAAAATAACCATGCAGATGGTAATCTCCATCACCTGCCCCATTTAAATAATCTGTTTGGCCTGTAAAAAAGGCAAATAAGTCATGGACAATGATTGTTGATTATCATAAGATAATGAGGTACTAATTCTAATCAAAGCTGCTGGATTTTATGGGCCTTTTTTTCCTGGAACAAATCAAAACATCTCTAACTCCTGATATACAGCTATTGATCTGGCGAATAGTTGTCTCCACATCAAACAGCAAAGATAATGGAGCAGTTTACTTCTATCTGACAGACACAGAAGTACACTCAAACTCTGTCTTACTTGAGTGCTATGCCAAGTCTCCCGATGTCTATAATATTATAGCCCAAAGGGAGATTAGTCATCTGGATATCACAAAAGCATTATGATAGTCCCTTGTATTGATGAGTTTATGGTGATTGGACATGAGAAAAAGTAGGAAGTACTCAAGTTGTGTCAGTAAGATACACAGATGTCAAAGAGTGGGAAATAAACTCCATGAAAATTTAGGATGTCAAATATATCACAGCCTAGGTATGATAATGCACACAAACAGAAACCAACCTCCAGAAAGCAGTGAAGATCATGTTGATTTGTTTTAAAGATGGAGGCAGCACACAGCTAGGATTCCGAACGATTTTTTACACACTCCCTTTCCTAAATCCCATTCCTGATAGTGACTGCTCTTTCCTTTTACCTCTTCTCTCCTGTCCTCACCCTTCCTTTATTGTTCCCTATCCTTCTTACCCCTCTGCCCTCTTTCATTCTTCCTCATAGAGAATAACCTGGGCTATTATTTGTATTCTTTACATTCTTTGTATCTCTCTCCCGTCCACCCCCCACCTCAACAAAGGCCTTGTACCAATTAAGAAAGTAAACATTTCAAGTCTTCAGAGTATTGAGAGGAGAAAGGTTATGGGGAAATAGCAAATCCTGACAATTTAAATATTCTCTATGTATCACATAAGTATATTTATCGTAAATAAATTCATACATGCAATAATAGTACAAACAGAAAATATTCACAAGCTACCAGACTGCCAAATTCTGCGTGAGATACAAAATCACATACCCATACTATCTGCTTTTCAATTTATAATTAAAACCACGTTACCTCAGAATTTTAAAAATAGCATTTTGATAATTATAAAAAAAATTATAACTACATTAAAATTTTAAATTTCTGCACTTTTAAAGACACCATTAGAAAATGAAAGGCAAGCAACAGATTAGAGAAAATATTCATGAGATATAGATATAGATATAGATATAGATATATACATAACATAGACTGGCATCCAGGATATATAAGATGATCTTACAACTCAATAGTGAAGTAGTATTCGGGGGAAATACTACTTCAGAATTATAAGAAACAAATATTTGTGTTTAAGCCACCCAGCCTATAGTATTTTTTATTGAGATATATTTGAAATATAACATTATGTAAGTGCAAGGTGTACACTTGTTGGTTTGATACATTTGTATATTGCAGTATGATTACCACCAGTAGCATTAGCTAACACCTCTATCATGTCACGCAATTATCATTTCTTTTTTTGTGGTGAGAATAATTATGATCTAGTCTCTTAGCAACTTTGAAGTTTATAGTAAAGTATTGCTGAGTGTAATCACTATGTTGTGCATTAAATCTCCAGGGCTTATTTATCTATCACTACCAGCTGCAAGTTTATATCATTTGACCAACATTTTTCCAATTTCCCCACTCCCAGCCCCTGGACCACCATTCTACTCTTTGCTTTTATGACTTTGGCTTTTTTAGATTCCATATATAAGTGATATAAGACAGAAAAAGACAGTCTATGGTATTTTTGTCATAGCAGACCAAACAAAGGAGTATTTGGGAGATGCCATATCATGTAAGCTTTTTAGTCAATGGTGAGAAATATTGATTTTATTCAATTACAATAGGATAGTGCAATGCAGAGTTGGGTTTGGAGGCTTAAACATGGGAGAAAAATGATCTAATTTATTTTTTTAAGATTATCTATTGGGGGGTGCTTCCCTGGTGGCGCAGTGGTTGAGAGTCTGCCTGCCGATGCAGGGGACACGGGTTCGTCCCCCGGTCCGGGAAGATCTCACATGCCGCGGAGCGCCCGGGCCCGTGAGCCATGGACACTGATCCTGTGCATCCGGAGCCTGTGCTCCGCAACAGGAGAGGCCACAGCAGTGAGAGGCCTGCATACCACACACATACACACACACACACACACAAAGATTATCTATGGGGAGTTTCCTATAGACAAGTAAACAAGGATTCAAGAAGAAACTTTAGAAGGCCCTTTATAAGAGTCCAGGTAAAGGATAGCAGATTAAGGTGGTAAAAATAGAAAAACATTAACTAGCAATTAACTGAGAAATAGATTTTCAGGAACTAACCCCCACACATTTAGATAATTCATCTGAAATATGCTATTTGAAAATATACCTTCTTAGGATGCATCATATCTCTGAAGGAAATGCTAAAATACCAATGGATTGATAGTCCAACAATGAAGATTTACTGAGTGGTGTGTGTGTGTCTGTGTGTGTGTGTGTGTGTGTGTTTGTCATCCTCAACTGTCCTAGGTTCAAGGAAAGGCAAATAGAAATAAAACCTTCATGTTGGAATACTGTCCCACAGTGAGTAAAGGTATCATGTACTTTTAAAATTATATTTATTTAAACAAAGCCTAATATAATGGGAAAAATAAACTAGACCTGGAATCAAAAGACCTGAGTTTGAATCACAGCTTGATTAATTATCAGAATATTAAGTTCGGGCAAGTTGTCCACATTTGATCAATTTCAGGTTCCTTATTTACAAAATGGTAGGCTGGATGGAGTGATCTCTAGGCTCCCTTCTTGCATGAGATTTTGTTATTCTACAACACCATATTGGTATTCTCATTAAAGTGAATTTCAAGTGTTTGGTCAAGAAGAGGCTCATTTATTTACTTCTTTTATTTCAAATTTAATAATAATGTAAGCCCTCATCCCATCAGGCAAAGAAGAAACTCTACCAGTTTGTCATCATTCAAGAATCCATTTCTTTCATTAGGTCACATGAACATTCTAGAGGCTTAAAATAACCCTAGAAAGTGTGGTAGAGGCTCTGTATTTGGGCCTTAAACAAAAGATATATCTTGTTGAACTTTCATGGTGGCTTTAAATCTGCTGACTCTACTGCTTCACTGATAAACTGGAATAACAGGAAACTTGGTGCCTGAACCCATATTACTTGCATGAAGTGCATAACCACTGTTTCTGAGATCTTTCTGTATCTCTGGAGACATGCCCTATTTTCACATTGTCATAGTGAATGTTTAAGTTTTCTGCTACATGAAGATATGTCCCTCTCTCTAGCCTCAGGGACATCTATCCCTCTTCCTTTGGAGTCTCAATGGCTCTCCTCTTTTTCCTCTCTCTCTCTCTCTCTCTCACCTAACATTATTCTTTCAAAGTATTTGTGCTTTTCAAAGAACAAAGGAAAATCGGTCAATTCCAGGAAACACCAGCTTTTCACCCTAACACAAATCTCCCCTGAAGTAAGTAACAGCAAATGTTAACTACCATCTTGAAGTGGTGGTAATAGATTTATTGGGGAAAATAAACACAAATTAAAGCTTCAGTAAATTATACTGCCATAACTACAAATATTTAGCTCTTCAAGAAAATAGATTTATATATCGACAAAATCCTCACCAAATAGCCTTAGTCTTTAAGGGAACAATCAATGATCTGAAACCTATCCCTCACCAAGCATACTTTGAAAAGTTCATTCTACTATACAGCTCATTAGATCGAACTTGCAATAAATCTTAACAGATTCAGAGAAGAAAATGTTTATTTAAAGTGGTAAATTTTTCAAAACTTCACGTGGAGCCTGACCGTGTTTCCAAAGATCTGATTCCTGCATTTCGCTTCAGATCATCCCCAATCATTAGAGAGATCTCTAACCAAAAGGTATGTAAATCTTCTATGTTCATGTTGCCATATCTGACTACATATATATTCTTTTTTTTTTTTTATAAATTTATTTATTTATTAATGGCTGTGTTGGGTCTTCATTTCTGTGCAAGGGCTTTTCTCTAGTTGCGGCGAGTGGGGGCCATTCTTCATCGCGGTGCGCGGGCCTTTCACTGTCGCAGCCTCTCTTGTTGTGGAGCACAAGCTCCAGACGCGCAGGCTCAGTAGTTGTGGCTCACGGGCCCAGTTGCTCGGCGGCATGTGGGATCCTCCCAGACCAGGGCTCGAACCCGTGTCCCCTGCATCGGCAGGCAGATTCCCAACCACTGCGCCACCAGGGAAGCCCCATATATATTCTTATTTAACACACACAAAAACTCATGCACACACTGTCTCTCGCTCTCTCACATACATACACAAAGACACACACACACATCCCTTCAGTTCATATATTTGTAAACCTACATACTCTTTTTGTAACTGCAATTTATTTTTTAAATCCACATTATGTTATTATGATCCACCCATGTTAATACACACAAAAACATTTCATTCAATTTACCTATTGTATAATATTACTTTTGAAAACAAACCATAATTTATTTACCAATTACCTTTAAGAAGGGAATTTAGGCAACATCCACCTTATTATAAAAGGCACTACATTAAGATTCCAATGCACCTAGCTTCTAATGTAGATAAATAAGAACTTCCTTAATGATAGAGAGGCTGACCTTTCTGTTACAATTTTCGTGGCCACCCAGATTTATTCTTTTGTGTTTTTATTTGTCCATTTGTCTATACTGCTGTGGAAATGTTTCAATATTAATGTCATATAATCTGTTCAGCCTTTCTTCATATGTGATTGTTTAAATGCTGTCTTTAAGAAACCTTTCCCTAATCTGATTTCATAAAGCTATATCCATATTTTGCTTTTAAAGTATTAATGTTTTTTCTTTCATATTTAATTTTTGATTTGAACTGGAATTTATTTTCTCATTTCTTTAAGATAGGGGTCTAACCCTTTGTCCATATGAATTTCCAATAATCTCAACACCATTTATTAAAAGGTTCATCCTTTCTCCACACATCTGTAATGTTACCACATTAGTCTTTTTTTTAATCTATCTATGTTCCTGGGCCCTATATTCTGTTCAATTTTGTTTGTCTATACCTTTGCTGTGCCAGTACCACACTGTTTTAATTAATATGACTTTAAGTGTTTATATCAGGTAGCATAGGTTGCCCTTTCTTCATGTTTCTTAATGTTTTCATATCTTCTTCAAAAATTTTTGGCTACTTTCAACTCCCTACTTATACCTAATGGTCACCTTGGCTAAGACACGGTAACCAGACATTTGGTCAAACATTATTTATGATATTTGTGTGAAGAATTTTTTTAGATGAGATTAACTTTTAACCCAATCAGTTGAAAGTCTTAATAGAAAAAAGACTGACGGCCCCTCAAAAAGAGGGAATTCTGCCAGCAGACTGCCTTTGGACTCACACCGCAATATCAGCTCTTCCCTGGGTCTCCAGCCTGTTGCCCTGCCCTGCAGATTTTTTCACATACACATCTCCTATTGGCTCTGCTTCTGTTTCTCTGGAGAATTCTGCTTAATACACTTCTCTCCCATATAAACTTTAGATTTAGCTTGTCATGGCTTATGAAAATATCTATTGCAATTTTCATTGTAATAGCAATGCATACACAAGTTATTGCCATGGTCAATTATAAGATATTGATTCATGTTTTCAAAGAATGTTACAAAGTGTTCCATTTAATTTTTTACATCCTTTAAGAAAGCTTCATTTTCTCTATGAATATTTGACTCACATTATATTTATTCTCAAATACCTGATATTTATTGTTTTATTGTGAATGATATTTTTACTTAATAGTAAAAGTATTAATGGAATTGTATTTACTAATAGTAGTATATTTTCTTACTGGTTGTTGCTAATATTTTAAATTCTTATTGGTTTTTGTACGTCAGTCATCCAGCAAGTTCAGAGATTAGATTTTCTTGTATTTTGTATGCAGACATTTTCCACCTCTTTTTTTGTTTTCACATATATTTTCCACTGGCTTTTGCTTCAGTACATATAAATTAATCTTGTGTTAATATTTTATTTGGAATAGTTTTATTGATTTCTATAAATGGATGTGTTGTATATTTTATTTATTTATTCGTTTTGGTTTGGCTATTGTATATTGAAAAAGTGAAAAATTTCACTCTCTGAAAAATTTTATATAAGATAAAGGTTAATTTGAGCCCTGAAGGATTTGCAAAGTCACTTTTAAAATGTCTGGTCCTGGTGTTTTTGTTTGCTGATTTGTAGACATTTGACCAGACTATCCTATTCATGTAAAAGTTGTTAGTATACTATGTTTCTCTATTTCCTCTTAAGACAATTGTGCTAATTTTATTTTTTAATTCAATTTTTTATAAATTTTCATATTAATGGCATAATACTCTTTACTTTATTCCTATAATTAGTAAAACTCCAAATATATGTAAATAAAACCCCTTTTCTTTCATAGTTTTGTTTGTGCCTTCCTCTTCTATGAACATAAAAAAATACCATTCTTTATATTTTCAAAGAAACAAAATTGAAGTTTACTGATCCTCTCTATTGTCTATTTAGATCCCATTTTTTACTGACATATAATTCACATACCATAGAATTCACCTATTTATATATTTCAGTGATTTTGAGTATATTCTCATATAAGTGCAACCATCATTACAGTCAATTTTGAACATTATTATCACTTCAAAAAACAAATCTAATATTCTTTAGGCATCACCTCCCTATATTCCCACCCTACTTGCCACAGGCTCTAAGCAACCACTAATCTATCTTCTGTCTCTGTAGATTTCACTATTCTGGACATTTCATAGAAAGAGAATCATACAATATAAGGTCTTTTGTGACTGACTTTTTTACTTAGCATAATATTTTGAAGGTTCATCTAGGTGATAGCATGCATCAGTATTTCATTCCTTTTTATAACCAAGTAATATTTCATTGTATGGACATACCAATTCTGTTCATCCATTTATCAGCTGATGGACATTTTGGCTGTTTCCACTTGTTTGCTACTATGAAAAAGGTTGCTCTAAACATTCTTCTTCAATTGGTGTGAACATATGTTTTCATTTCTCTTGGGTATACATCTAGGAGTAGAATTGCTGGGTCATATGGTAATTTCATGTTTAACTGTTGGAGGAACTGCTTATATGGTTTTCAATTGAGTGACACCATTTTACTGTCCTACCACTATTTTTTTAAATAGTGTGAAGTGTGAGTCCTCCTACAAGTTGGAGATTATTGATACCCTCTAAAGTTTGTTTTCTGTTTGTCCTACTTGTTTTATTAATTATCTCTTCTTCGATGGCACAATCTATTTAATTCTTATGTTGCAAACTTAGCTAATTAATTTCTAATAAGTTTCCTTTCAAATGTGTGTGTCTGTGTGTGTGTGTGTGTGTGTGACACAGATTACAAGTATTGATTTACAGGTTCCCAGCAAGGGTTTTTTTTTTTCAGCTCTAAATATTTAGTAAATTCTGACAGAAATTGTCATTAAATAATAAAATAGAGCTTACAGTTTCAAACTTAATAGAGTAAAAGTAGACTGTTATAAATATTTCATGATTCCAGAAGAAAAAGAAAAATATGAAAGAATTTAGACAAGTAGGAAAAAAAGGAAGATTTAAACCAAATTAGTAACTACATTTAATGCAAATGGATTGGCTGCTCCAAATGAAAAGAAAATAAGTGTCAGATTGTATAAAATGACATGTAACTATGTGCTATCTTCAAGAGACATACCCAAAGAAAGTGGAAGAAGTAAATAATAAATGCAAGAGCAGAAATTAATGACATAGAAAATAAACAACACAAATTCAAAAGCTAACACTTGGCTCCTTGAAAATACTAATAAAAATGGCTATCTACTTGAGAGGCTTCTCAAGACCAAAAAAGAATAAAAAAAGATAGAAAGCACAAGAAACCAATATCAGAAAGGTAAAAGGGTCATATATCACATACATGTTACAGACTTTACAAAGGAAAAAATGAACAAAGTGTTTTCAAATAAATTTTAAATTTTATAAAAGTCACAGTCCCCTAGAAATATATAACATCAAAATAGATTCAAACAGAAATAGAAATTTATACATACATTTATACATTACAGACATTGAATCAGCACTCACTACTCTCACCATGAAGAAAGCTGAAATCCAAGATTTTTCACTAGTGTGTTCTAAAGAAAGGAAGAATTCCAGTAGTACACAAACTCTTTGAGAATAGAAAGAGGGAACACTATTCAACTACTTTTTAATATTTTCTTCATTTCAAGACAGGAAAGGGTAGTATAAGAAAGCATAATTAGAGGTGACCTTACCCAGGAAAACAGATGATAAATATAATATAAGCAAACTGAGTCCAATATAAAAAGCTAATTTCATGACAGACAACCAAAATTATTTTACACAACAAAATTAATAAAATTAAACATACAAAAAAATTAAATCAAAAGTTTCTTATAATTTCAGCAGTCATGTATGATTTTACAAAAACCTGCAGCTAATCTTATCAAAGTAGAAACAAACTTTCTTAAATGAAAATTAACAATCTACCATAGAGTAACATTATAGATACAGGTGAGATGATGAAAGATTTAAAGATCAGAAAGAAGACAAGGATGCCCCCTGTCACCACTCTATTCAGTATTGTACTTGAGAGTTTAGCCAGTGGAGAAAGTCAAGAAAAAGAACTAAAATGTCTAAGGATTAGAAAAGAAAACACACAACTTGTTCTATTTATATATGATATGGTTGTGTACAGAGAAAATACAAAATAATGTACAGGAAATTGCTAGGATTTGTAAGAGAGCTTCTTAAGATTTCTAGATAAAAATCAATAAAAATAAATTGTGTTTTATATAATAGCATCAAACAGAAAGTGATAGTAAAAAGAAAGAAATCCTTTTAGATAGCACCAAAAAGCTCAAGTAGCAATAAATCCAATAAGATATACAAAGCCTTTACAGACAACATTATAATAGTTTTTCAAAGGCCTTGAAGAAATCAGAAATGAATAGAGATATATTTTGTGTTTATAAGTTGGATATCTTAATAGTGAAAAGATGTTAAGTCTCTGAAGATTAAGTTATAGAGTAAGCAAAATCTAAGTGAAAATGCCCAAGATTTTGTTTTGGACCTGAAAAACTTCTTTAAAAATTTATACAGATTACAAAAGCCCACCACACACTTGAAGAATAATATAAATGTGGGAAAACTTGTTCTACTGAATATTTAGTGTTCTTATAAAGCTATAGTAACAAAGAGGATGCAGTTTTGATACAGAGACAAACAAATGAACCAAAAGAAGACTTAATAGAGACACAGAAAAACAAACCAAAACATATATTATTAAAACAAAACCATATGTATATATATGTACACACACACACACACACATACATATGGCACCTCTGTATAACAGAGGTATCACAGCACCTCAACAAAGACATAACGAACTTTTCAATTAAAAAATGCTGAGCACTAAGGTATCCATAAAGAAAAAATAATTAAAATTGTATCATATTGTAAACAAAATTATTTCCAGATGGATTAATGACCTATATGTGAAATGGTACCAAATATATTTTAAAAGACAATATAGGAGACTATCTTTAAGCCACAAAGTAGAAAGATGGAAAAAAGTATAAGCTTTAAAGGAAAAGATTGATGTATTTACCCACATTAAATCAAGAAATATTTTCCAACAAAAGAAAACACAAAGATAGTTAAAAGAGAGGTCATGCCACAGAGTTTGAAAAAATCATTGCAACATATAAAACCAATAGAGAGACTACTATTCAAAATATGAAAAGAACTTAAAAAGACTAAAGGTGGAGGTATCTCATGCCCTGACTTTAGAGTATAGTACAGACCTACAGTAAACAAAACAGTATGGTACTGACACCAAAACAGACATATGGAACAGAATAGAGAGACCAGAAATAAACTTATATACACTTATGGTCAATTAATCTAAGACAAAGGAGGCAAGAATGTTCAATAGGAAAAAGGTCTCTTCAATAAGTGGTGCTGGGAAAACTGGACAGCTACTTGTGAAACAATTAAATTAGAACACTTTCTCACATCATATACAAAAATAAATTCAAAATGGATTAAAGACCTAAATACAAGATCAGAAACCATAAAACACCTTGAAGAAAACATAGGCAAAACACTCTGACATAAATAATAGCAATATTATTTTGGATCTGTCTCCTAAGACAAAGGAAACCAAAGCAAAAATAAACAAATGGGACCTAAATAAACTTAAAAGCTTTTGCACTGAAAAGGAAACCACTGACAAAATGAAAAGACAACCTACTAAATGGCAGAAAATATTTGCAAATGATATGACCTATAAGGGGTTAATATCTAAAATATATGAACATCTCATAAAACTCAATTTTAAAAAACAATTAAAAATGGGCAGAAGACCTGAATAGACATGTTTCCAAAGAATACATACAGGTGGCCAATAGGCACATGAAAAGATGCACATCACTAATCAACAAAGAAATACAAATCAAAACCACCATGAGATATCACTTCATACCTGTCAGAATGGCTATCATCAAAAAGACTACAAATAACAAATGTTGGCAAGGATGTGGAGAAAAGGGAACCCTAGTACACTGCTGGTAGGAATATGAATTGGTGCAGCCACTACTGAAAACAGTATGAAGGTTTCTCAAAAACTAAAGTTAGAACTACCATAAGATCCAGCAATTCCACTCCTGGGTATATATCCAAAGAAAACGAAAATACTAATCCAAAAAGATGAATGCACCCAATGTTCACAGCAGCATTATGTACATTATTTACAATAGCCAAGATATGGAAGAAACCTAAGTGCCTGCTAACAGCCAAATGAATAAATAACATGTGGTATGATATACACACACGCACACACACACACACACACAGAGAAATATTACTCAGCCATGAAAAAGAAAGAAATCCTGCCATTTGCAACAACATGGATGGACATGGAGGGTATTATGATTAGTGAAATAAGTCAGACAGAGAAAGACAAGTACTGTATGTTATCATTTATATGTGGAATCTAAAAAATAAAATGAATGAATATAACAAAACTGAAATAGACTCACAGTTATAGAGAACAGACTAGTGGTTACCAGTGGGGAAAGAGAAGGAGGAAGGAGCAAGATAGGGGTAGGGGATAAAGAGGTATAAAATGTGTAAAATAAATCAGCTACAAAGATATATTTACAGTTCAGGAAATATGGCCAATATTTTATAATAACTTTAAATAGAGTATAATCTATAAAAATATTGAATCACTATGTTCTACATCTGAATGTAATATAATATTGTAAATCAACTATACTTCAATTAAAAAATGAAATAAACTCTTAAAAGCAAGAATAAAAAGGCAAATAACCCAATAGAAAAGTAGGCCAAAAATTCAATAGACCCTTCAAAAAACAGCAAATCCCAAAAGCCAATAACTATATTTAAAATTGTAAAATATTTATATTTTCACTAGTAATCATGAAAACTAAAATTCACACCATAATGAGGTACCACTACACACAGATTAGATAGGAAATATTAAAATAAATGATAACAACTAATGTCAAGGAATTTAAATATCAGTCACCACCACTGTTGGAAGTGTAAGTTGATTTGACCACTTGTCATTATGTTGTGGTTTAAGGACATATATTCTCTGTGACTCAGCATCTCATTCCTGAAACTTCCCTATAACCCAGTAGTTCACTCCCTAGAGAAATGTGTTCTCCTGTGTACTAGGATACATATATAAACATGTATCTTGTTCAGCATTGTTCATGACAGCCATAAATAGAAAACAACACAAATATCTATCAACAGTATTACAGGAGTGTGCACATAAGTAATAAATCTACAAAGAAAAACAATGAATGGGTTAACATAAAAGTTAGGTAAGTGGTTATTGTTTGTGCTATGGGAGGAGGGTTTTGTGATTATGCAAGGCATGGAGGGGATTCTTGGTTGTTGCCAATGTTCCATTTCTTGACCCGTGTGATTGTAACAATTGTTACTGCTTCATAATTTTCATTAAATGTACATAGAGTCTATAGATTTTCCATCTAAACTCACAAAGAAAAACAGCTATTGTGCTTACTACCTAGGGAGTTAAGTACACAGGAATGATGCTACAGATGAATACTTATGTCTCCACAGCGATGCTTGCTGGTCACAAAAGCTAAAGCACCAGGATAACTGCCTTTCCTTATTTTCAAATTCCAAGTCTCACATAAATGCACTGAGTTTATGGAATTTCTTTTATATAAAGATCCCAAGCTGAAAGAGGGTTTGGGATTTTTTTTTTTCTTAACTTCTATCCTCTGCCTTAGGAAGGTATACTAGAAAATGCAGTAGCCCCCTTATCCTCAGGGTATACATTCCAAGACCCCAGTGGTTGCATGAAACAGCAGATAGCACCGAATCCTATGTATACTGTGTTTTTTTCCTCTACTTACATACCTATGATAAAATTTAAAAGATCGGCACAGTAAGAGGTTAACAATAACTAATAATAAAATGTAAAAATTATAGCAATATGCTACAATAAAAGTTATGTGAATGTGGTCCCTTCCTCTCTCAAAATATCTTATTGTACAAATTTAATGCCTTTTCCATCTTAACCAAGCACTTATCATGCACTGTGGCCATAACGTTTGCAATTTGAGGTGTGACCGCAAAACTAGCATGAATTTATTTTTCCTTCTTCACAATTTCACATACAGAAGATTCATTCTTACCATAGATCTTAGCAACCTCAGCAAATGATTTTTTCTTTCCTTATTAAACCAAGAACTTTCACCTTTTCACCTAAAGAAAGTACTTTACAGCTTCTCTTTGGCATATCCAAATTGCCAGCATCACTCCTCTTTTGCTTTGGGGCCATTATTAAGTAAGATAAGGGTGACTTGGACACAAGCACTGTGATACTGAGACAGTCAGTTCTATAAGGAAGAGGGCTACTAAGTGACTAAAGGGTGAGATACGCCAGACAAAGGGATGGTCCATACCCCGGTGGGTGGATGGATGATACAAGATTTCATCACACTACTCAGAAATTTATGAATTGTTTATTTCTGGGAGTTTCTATTTAATAATTTTGGACTTCGATTGACCGTGGGTAACTGAAACAGCAGAAAATGAAACCTCGAATAAAGGGAAATGACTATAGATCAAATAGATGCTGAATGTCAATCCACTTATTTCACTCTAGGAGTAATCTTGGATGAATCGATTATAATACCATCTGAACTCTCCAAATATCTTTAGTTCTTTCAGATTGGTAAGAAGTGGTCTTGTTAATGAGATAAGTAATTATTTTTCCCCTTGTCAATAAACAACATGGTGCACATATTCACTGAAGTGTGTCAAAACTCACACCTGTTAAATGACATTTTCAAATTAACTTCCTTAAGGTGATCTTGCCCTTAGAGAAGTAACTTTTCTTGCTTTTTCAGAGTCCTTAACTCCAAGAATCAAGTTTATTTTAACTATACCTACACTTCCAAATACTCTCACCAATAGCCACTGTCCCCAAAGAGTTTAGACTCTAGTGTTGCCCTGAAGCATTTTTTCAAAGGAAAAAAAAAACTCCCTAGAAAAAAGTATTTATATTCTCTTTAGGTTTAGTCTTCCTATGGGTATCAAATAATATTCACTCCTTCCTTAAATCTAACACAGACAAAAAAATTCCTGAATCTATACCATGCCAACTTCTGAATTCTGAATTTGGGATATAGTAAATTAATGATTAATAGTTTCTTCTTCAACTTCCTTTAGTACAAACACACACACATCCTAAATTTCTTAGTCTTTTAAAATACCATCACAATTGAATAAGATTACTAACTTCGGTACTATGATATCATAATATAGGATTTCCTACTATGGTACCATAAAACATTGATCTCTGATGGCTCAATCACACTGAAAAGCTCTACAAACTCTAGGGTTCTACAGCTGTAGTTCTCCTTTTGCACTGCTTATTGAGAGGAAAAATTTGTATTCATACCTTATAACTTCTCTTTAAACTTGCCTTCCATTCTTAGGTTACTTAAGATTTTGTATATTCAAATCTGTCCATAAATTGGAGTCAAACATTACTCTGATATTTGATTAGGTGCTAAAATCAGTGGAAAATATTGTTTAAGGGAGTAAAGTCAAAATTACCCTTGAAAATCTCTTAAATCAATCATAATATACACTGTCCACTAAATAATTTATATCAGTTCCTCTAAAGCTTATTTAATCAATTTCCCTTACCCATCCTCTCAATTAATTATTCAATGAATTATTTGAGAATGACAGAGAATCATGAATTCCTAAACAATGCATTCTTCTTCTCACGTACTTACTGGCTGTCTTCTCACTAGTTTCAAGCCCTGTTTCAAATGTAGCTGGAGCCAAATACTGTATCAACTGCATTGCCCCCATCAATATTGCCATATCATTTCAGGGACTTTTCCTCCGTCTTCATAAACAATCTAATTTCCCTTCTATCATCCATTTTGGATGATGCAGATACACAAATGACCTTCCCCAGATTTCTTCCCTCTCTTCATAGCCTGATAACAGCTTGTGAATTTTTCCTATGGGAAACCAATAAACTCACTAGAAAGTATTAACCTAGGCATTCATGTTAAACCATGCATTCTCAAACTTGACACTCGGCCAGTGCTTCCAGGCCAAGATTACTACTTTTCTCAAGTTACTCCCCTGCTGAAAGAGTATTCATTACATCAATATACAAAAGCTGTGAGCACTCCCCTTCCTCAGCAACAATCTGGTAGTTGAGATAAACGGTGGAGTATTTCTTGGCTAATTTCTATGGTAGTCTTAGATGGAGGCACAGCCATATGTTATGTCACAGTACAGTAATCTCAGACAAGACCACAAGTATATAAATTCTTATTTATGTAGACTTGAATATCTGGAAGAGCATGAAAGTGGGTCTGTTACTAGAAGAAAAGCCTACTTTACAATACAAAACACATAGAGAACAGTGGAGAGCATGGATAGTGTTTTCCTCTTTTCCATTTCAAGTCTATACAGGTTTCAGCTTAAAGCTGCATCTCTGTAGGTTCTCCCTAACTTTTCTCCTCTTCACCATGACCTTGGTTTTTTTTTTTAGCTTTCTTCTTACTCTGCAAGGCTTGATTAGCAGTCAGTAGGCTCCTTTCATCTTCTCAGCAAGATAGGCTATGGGAGAGGTCAGGTACCTTGAAGGTCCTATGGAAGTATGTTTTAATCTTTCAGTTAAACATCTACAATCAAAATTTCTCTTTCAAATGTTGATAGCCTTTATTTGGTGTTATGACAATAGAAACTTTCTTTTCTCATCTAAGCTAAGGCTCTCTTCTAGGAGGGGGAAATGACCAAAAAAAGGGAGGGGGGACTTGGAGAAAACAGATCTTGTCTTACTGCGTAACACTGAAGACAGAGAACAGAATTATATGGCACTTTTTCTTGAGGAGATGATGACGTTGCACTGTGGTATTCTTTTTTCTTCTTTAATTAATTAATTTTTATTTATTTTTGGCTGCGTTGGATCTTCATTGCTGCACGTGGGCTTTCTCTAGTTGCAGCAAGTGGGGGTTACTCTTCATTGCGGTGTGTGGGTTTCTCACTGCGGTGTCTTTGCTTGCTGCGGAGCACGGGCTCTAGGCACGTGGGCTTCAGTAGTTGTGCCATGCAGTCTCAGTAGTTATGGCACACGGGCTTAGTTGCTCTGGGCATGTGGGATCTTCCTGGACCAGGGCTCGAACCCATGTCCCCTGCCTTGGCATGCGGATTCTTAGCCACTTCGCCACCACAGAAGTTCTGCACTGTGGTATTCTAATGAGAGAAGTGGAATTTTTAAAAATTGTTTTGCATAGAGGGAATTTACCACCATAGTGGTGATATCTGACTTATCTTGTGTCTTAACTTCTGAGACCTAAAGCCATTCAGCAGTGTTTTCTTGGTAGCTCTTGAAATACCAGACTGTAGTAGAAGAAATTACAGACCTTTGTCCAATGTCTAAAGCCAGTTTATTAACCAGAAGCACAATTTAAGGACTCTGTACTTCCAATAAATCAAATCCTTATAGTCTCTAATTTATACATAATCTTTCAGTTCCATTATTTTTCATTTCCAAAGATAATTCTTTTTAAATCCACTAGGCTATATTTTCTACCTAAACTATATGTTCCATTAAAATAAAAGTATGGGGGTTGCTAAATGGGCCAAGATCCTCTCATGTTCTATCATGTATGTCATTAAAAATAATTTAGAAAACAATGCCATGTTTATTATCAGATTATGTGTCTGTTATAAAAGATACATTGGAAAACCAGGTTAATCATATGTGGTTTGATTGAGAAATTCAATCTTGATGAAGTAAAAAAATTTAAATGTTTAATTTTTTTCAGTAACTGCTACAAGGGAAATTTAATGCTTTTGCAGTCTAGACCAAAAATTACATCTAATTTTAAAGAATTCGTTAAAGTAACTATATGGACATTTCATGTACCACTATTATTATGTTATTATTTTTATTGGGGGGATATTTGTTCAAAGCAACAACTCCAAATAGCCAAAAAGCTTCCCACATGCTCTTCTCTAAATTCCTGTTTTGTTTAATTATAACCCTGAGTTTAGAATTAAAAAGAAAAAGGGGAAAAGAGGGAGACCCTCCTCTGACTACAAGCACAATTAGCTGCCCATTAGCAGTTATGATCCTGGTCTTCTGCCTCTAATATCAGTGGCCTCTAATAACATGGGATGGGTTCACTCTGTGGCTTCAGCATGGGAAGAGTTTATGGTTCATCCTCATTCTTGCCTCTTTTACAACGGAAGAACTCCACCAAAGTGGAAGCCATGTCTTACTTTTGTCACTTCCAGCAATAACCCCCTCCAACTTATTCTCTGGGCTACTGTTTGACCACACTGAGTTCTCTTTTAAGCTCTCTGATAGTGACAGTGAACTAACCGGAGGACTGGTATTTTCATCATCTCTTACCCAGAAACACTGTTTCTTCTACCAGGTCTGACTGGTAGAACAAATGAAACAAATTTTCAAACAACAAAGTTTCAAACACACAAAACCTATCAAATGATTTGTTTCTTGCTTTGTTTTAATCTCAATAACTGTAGCTTTCATCTCTAGAAGTTAAATTTGGTTCTTTTATATATCTTCTATATTTCGACATAACTATGTTTAACATGTGTGGTACAATTATAAAAGCTATTTTGACTTCCTTATCTTCTCATTCTAACATCTGTGCCAGTTTTGGGTCACTTTCAAGTGATTATTCTTATTCTAGTTCATCTTTTCCTGTCCCTTGGTATGTCTGGTAATCTTTGGTTGGATGCCATACTTATTAATTTTGCCTTGTAGTAGTGATGAATATTTTTGTATTTCTATAAATATTATTGAGTTTTGCTCTGGAACATAGTCAAGTTACTTGGAAAGGTTTTCACCTTTTTGTGTCTTGCCTTTAAGATTTGTTCTGCTCTCAAAAACTTCATTAGTTCAATGTTTTATATCTATTGTTTAGATGATGAAAATGAAATTCCTAGAGAAAATGTAAAAGCCATGTACCTGGCTGTGGTAGGATCTCAAAAATTATCATTGAATAATTTGAATTCATATCCCTCTGATTCTAAAAACACCATGGTGCCACTCTTCACAACGTTCCTCTGTTTTAAGTTAACTCACTTATTAGCTAGATGAAAAGTCCCTCAAAAGTTTCTTAAATATCAAATTTAAATACTGTGCTAAAAAAACAATATAATAATTTTCTTACCACTGGCTGTAACAATTTACTCATCTAATTCAGGCTTTTCACTTAACAGTAATTATATATGGTTATAATATGTGAGAACATGCAACGAGAACTTATGTTGGAAAAATATCTGTTCTTACATTTCATATTATAAAAATGTTTTCACTGTACAGGAAAAGCCAGACATATTCTAAAATATTTATTTGCAGGAATGTCTTGGATATATATTTTCCTTTAATAATTAATAAAACTAAGAACTGACAATAGCATTGATTGAGAAGGAGTATAATTTTGAGGTTCCTGCCTCAGAGATGGTGTTAATCTTCATGTTCACATTTCATGTAGTTTAGTTCAGAAAAAAGTTTTCATTTTCCTCTTTGTAACTAAAAGGATCCCCATTCTGCATTCAGAACAGTAACAGTAAAAAACAGAGGCCTACTTTATATAAAGTCAGAATTTATAGAGACACACACAGCCATATATACATATATGGATGTGTGTGTGTATGTGTGTGTGTGTGTATATAACTTCCTTATTTTTGTTTCCAAAATATTATTGTACAGAAAATTATGACTTCTGTGGTATTTATTCATGAATAAACTCTAATGGAGAGTTCTACTCCTCGTTTTTGTCCAGTGTGTGAACCCATATATAAGTTATGGAAATCCCCATCTTATGAGGAAGAATCTGTCTCTCGTTATACAGACTGAAAATGCCACCTACTTAATCTCTGAGTATCCTTTAAAGCCATAGGCTAGCATATGACCTTAGCTCTGACAATCAGTTATGTCCATTCTGGAGACTGGACTAGAAGCTACTGACAAGAAGAAAAGACTGCTTAGAATATATTCTGGAAGTGGAAAGCACACACTGTTTTCAGTATCCAGAACAAATGTATCAGTGATTCATATTACTGTATTTAGCATCCCCTATCATTGATATTTGTAGTTCTAGCTGAAGTGTCTCTGCCCAGTGACTCTTGCACTAGGTTGTTCCCTGGACCAATTCTACAGCATGATTCCTAGACATAAGTTTAAACTTCCAAACACCAATCCTGGTTGTTGAATCTTTTATTTAGAGATTCCATAAACTGTCCAATATCTTTTTAATAGTTTATTTTCTACTTAACTAAACCAGAGTAAGTCACCGATTGCTCTAACATAAAAATTGATACCAGGAGAGATCAGAGACAACAGCTCATTGAGGATATAGGGGAAATTGCCATCAGTTATCTAGCTTGGTTGTCACTGGAGACAGTAAATCTCTAGTTGGCAATAAGAAACAAATTGAGAAAAAATTATCCTTAGAATGTCCTGGAACTTAAAGCCTACTAGTGACCTGACTAGGGAAAATCAAGTAGTAACTTACATGCAAAAGTATGAAGGTCCTGGGACTTCCCTGGTGGTGCAGTGGTTAGGAATCCACCTGACAGTGCAAGGGACATGGGTTCGAGCCCTGGTCTGGGAAGCAACTAAGCCCACGAGCCACAACTTCTGAGCCTGTGTGCCACAACTACTGAAGCCTATGAGCCTAGAGCCTGTGCTCCACAACAAGAGAAGCCACGGCAATGAGAAGCCCACACACTGCAATGAAGAGTAGCCCTCACTTGCCACAACTAGAGAAAGCCCGTGCACAGCAATGAAGACCCAGTGGAGCCAAAAATAAATAAATAAAATTATCTTTTAAAAAAGTACGAGGGCCCTGGGTATTCCAAATCTGTAGGGTGTCATGGTTACTTCTAAGGGCACTGGGAGAGCATCCTTTCCCAACTGTATGCTTAGCTCCCTTGTCAATGATCAGTTGGCTGTATATGCATATGTTTATTTCTAGTCTCTTTATTCTGTTCCATTAGTCTGTCTTTTTGCCAGTACCATGCTGTTTTGAGTACTGTAGGTTTGTAATATATTTTTTGAAATCAGAAACTCTTATGCCTCCAACTTTGCTCTTTCTCAGAACTGACAAATGGTGTTGGTGAAATTGGATATCCACATGCAAAAGAATGAAACTGGACTCTTGTATCATACACAAAAATCAACTCTAAATGGATTAAAGACTTAAACATAAGATCTGAAACTGTAAAACTCCTAGAAGAAAACGTAGCAGAAAATATCCTTGACACTAATTTTGGCAATGATGTCCTATCTATATGACACCAAAAGCACAGGCAACAAAGCAAAAATAGGCAAGTAGAACTACATCAAACTAAAAACCTTCTGAACAGCAAAGGAAACAATCAACAAAATGAAAAGGCAGCCTATGGAATAGAAGAAAATATTTGCAAACCCTGTATCAGATAAGGGGTTCATATTCAAAATTTATAAGAAACTCCTATGACTTAATAGCAAAAAAACCCCCAAATAACCCAATTTAAAAATGGTCAATGGGCTTGAACAGACACTTTTCCAAAGAAGAAATATAAATGGTCAACAGATATATGAAAAGGTGCTCGACATCACTAATCATCAGGAAAATGTAAATCAAAACCACAATGAGGGAATTCCCTGGTGGTCCAGTGGTTAAGACTCTGTGCTTTCACTGCTGAGGATGCAGGTTCAATCCCTGGTCAGGGAACTAAGATCCCACATGCCACACAGTGCAGACCAAAAAATCCCCCAAAAAACAAACAAACAAAAACCACTCAATGAGATATCATCCCGGACCTGTTAGGATGGATATTATAAAAATAGAAAAATAAAGTATTGGTAAGGATGTGGAGAAATTGGAACTACAGTGTACTGTTGGTAAGAATGTAAAATGGTACAGTTGCTATGGAAAAGAGTATGGAGAGTCTTCAAAACCTTAAAAATAGAATTATCACATGACCCAGCAATGCCACTTCTGTGTATATAGTCTAAAGATTTGAAACCAAGATCTAGAAGATATTTCTGCACTACCATGCTCACTGCAGCATTATTCATGATAGCCAAGATATGGACAAAACCTAAATTTCCATTGATGGATGAATACATTTTTAAAATGTAATATATACATACAATAGAATATTGTCCAGCCTTAAAAAAGAAGGAAAATCTGCCATGTGCAGTAACATAGATATACCTGAAGACGTTATGCTAAGTGAAATGTGCCACTCACAGAAGAACAAATACTGCATGATTCCACTTACATGAGATATCTAAAATAGTCAAACTCGTAGAAACAAAGAATAGAATGATAGTTGCCAGAGGCTGTATTATACACTTAAAAATTTGAGAGTAGATCGCATATTGTTTTCTTACCACAATAAAATTTCTTTTCATAAATTAATAAAATAAATTAAAAATAAAGACAACAGGATACACCAATGTAATAAGAATGTAATATTCCAGTCTTAAATTCCCAGCTCAAGGTAATGCCAAATATCATTAACTTTCTGTGAATGTGGTAAAAGTCTTACTTCTTGCATCCACAGGTTGAGATAGAATAACTCTAAACATTTAATTCTGATGACTGCTTTATTATGAGAGTTTAATTGGCATTTTGGAGTGGGGCATTGACTGAAAAACAACTGGACTTCTTTGTAGTGGGATGAGGATATAATGGTAGATTCCAATAAAGAAAGGACTCTCCAACCCTCACTTGCCATCTTTCTAAGGAGAAGTCAAGTTTACAATATATAGTAACATTTTTTTCGCCATGATTGGAGACATGTAATGACTTAGCCAAGAAGAGTTACCTAGAAAATGGAAGTCAATTTTTCCCATCCCAACGTCTTTAGCCTTCACTGTATTGATTCTTGGTACTTACAATACCACTATTCTCCACTAGTCAGGGTGGAGACATGAAGATGAAATGATAAATGGCAGTTCGACTTAAGTCTGCCTCCCAGTAGGACTAGTAGGATGCCCCAAATGTCCATAAATGTTTCATTAGTTTCTTAGTATATCATTAAAGTAGTACACTCAGCCACAAGCAGAATCACCATCTTGGCTGCATGTCTCAGGGAATAATATTTTTATTAGGAAGAGCCCACTAAAAGCCCCAAGAGCTTCCTCTATTTATTATAATAATATGTCAAAAGCATGATTAAATCCCTAAGAGAATCACAGTGATTAGTTTCACTACTGAAGATTTTACAAATTCAGTGTTGGTGATTTCTATCATATTCCCTTTTAAAATTTCAATTTGTCTAGTGTAGAAGTCAGAGTATTCACGAGTAAAACAGAAGACTGTTATAAATTTGATCAGCTAGAGACAGCAAATTGAGACCGTTGTTCTATATGTGGTCTCTTCACTAGAACAAATCAATAAGGTTCTAAGGAACCTGCTTTGCTTTCTAAGTAATCGATAGCTATTGATTAGGCACATGCTTTTATTCCTTTACTCTAAAAAGCTGAGAACATCAGAACAATTTGCTTGCAAATCACAAGGCAGCAGTATTAATTTCACTGTATTGTCTCAACTTTTTCATTCTATATCACAGCTTAGCTCATAGGGACCTTGACCTTCTGGCATCACACTTATCCTCTATTTTAATGACATCATGCTCAGAGAACCTACAGATCAGTAAATAGACTATCCAAAGTGTCTTGGCAAGACCCATGTCGGCATGAAAGTCATAGATAAATTGCATGAACCTTGTCCATTCCCTATGTTTTAGGAATCTCCCTCTTTATGAGGCAAATCCACCTTTCACCATAGAAGCTAAAGATCTCAAGTACTTGTTTTCTCAGCCTCCTCTGAAACTAGGGCATTAGCACAAAAACGGAATTCTATCAGTTGGATGCATATGCCCCAGATTTGCAATTAAAAGCTGCCAGTGAGAGAGTGGAAAACAGCAATTGTAGAATCTATTCTGGTCACACAAAAGAACCCTGGTGGAAGCAATATCCTCTTTCCAGCAGCATCTAACGTTCTGTGTTTGTGAGCTCAGCATTACAATCTGCAGAGTAATCCAGTAATCCAGCAGTAGTGGCAATCTCATCTTCACCACATCAGACCATGAAATAAGTTTAGACATTTCTCCTGGCTGATAGTTTACACCCACGGTTCTCTGACTCTCCAAACCATTCTGTGAGCTACTCTATATCATTGTAATAAATTCATTTTCTTAAAGTTATCTAAGTTATATCATGTTGCTTAAAACCAAGAGTTCTGCTGATACACCAATTAGCATTTAGTAAGCATCTTCAACTGGCCTTATCAGACCCTAAAGGAAACTAGACAAATAGGGTACAAACTCTGTTAGTGCATATGCTTGTGGGGGAAACTGTGATGGTGTTAGAGTACACACATATATAGTAAACCATGGGAGTATACCTAAAATTTTGCTTTTCTTATGCTAATTGTAATTTCTACTTTGTGGATTATTAAAGTAAAATGCTTAATTCCTGAACATTTGGATCTATTTTTAAATAATTTTGGTTACTGATTTCTAATTCAACATCTCAATGGTCAGAAAGCATATTTTATTGTATTTCAGTCTTTGAAATATGTTGAGACTTGCTTTATCTACAACCATATAATTAATTTTGTAATACAGTCTATATATGCTTGTTAAAAGTGTGATTTCCATCATTGTTGCGTAGAGCGTTTTATATATTTCAAATTGATCAAGTTTGGTATTTGTGTTAAAAATCTTCCATGGACTTTTGGCTGGTTGTTCTACCTACTACTGAGAGAGTTGTGTTAAAATCTCTCACAAAGGGCTTCCCTGGTGGCGCAGTGGTTGAGAGTCCGCCTGCCGATGCAGGGGACGTGGGTTCGTGCCCTGTTCCGGGTAGATCCCACATGCCATGGAGCGGCTGGGCCCGTGAGCCATGGCCGCTGAGCCTGCGCATCCGGAGCCTGTGCTCCACAATGGGAGAGGCCACAACAGTGAGAGGCCCGCGTACCGCAAAAAAAAAAAAAAAAAAAAAAAAAAAGAAAAAAAATCTCCCACGATGATTGTGGATTTACATATTTATTCTTCTTTTCCTGTCAAGTTTTGCTGTATGAATTTTTAAAAACATTATTGTTTGTTTGAAATCTTAGATTTATTACATTGTTTTAGAGAATTGATCTTTTATTCATTATGGTATTTGAAACAAATTCTACAGGTAAGCCATTTGAATAAGATAATTTAACAAGGTTGCTGAATCCAAGGTCAGTATTTTTAAAAATCAATTGTATTTGTACAGACCAACAACAAATAGGATATTCAGAAAACGATGCTCTTGATGGTAATATCTAAAAAGTGAAACACATAAAAATAAATCTAATGAGAGATATGGAGATTTCTATATGCAAAATTATGAAACACTACTGAGAAAAATTAAAGGATACCTAAATAAAGGGATATACCATGTTCATGGACTGAGGGAATCAACTTATTAGAGAAATCAATACTTCACATATTAATCTCAGTTTCAATATAGTCAAGTCCCATTAATTTGGGTTTTTTTTATTTTTGTTTTTGTGTTTGGCTGTTATATTTGTTGCATATTTGTTTGTTTGGTTTTTGTTTCTTTGTGGTGATTAACAATGGTTTTAAAATCACTGGGAAGTGTGTCCTCCTACAATTTAAAGCTGCTACTCTCTTCCTCATTGATGCTTAAAATTTCATATTTAGATATACATTCTATAACTTTACCTTTCTTTGAACATCTTAAATCTCACTCCCCACACTTCCCTGGGAGAGGCAGCACCTTAAAGCTTGTAAGCCATTTACATTTCAGTACAAGTTTGATATAAGTTTCCTAGAAGAAGTTTTGGTAGGAGAAGGAGAGAACAGAGATAAGAGGCACCTAAAAGGGCCAAGAGAAAAGAAAATGAGTTCAATAAAGACAACCACAGATTGGAGAAAGACCAGCCTTTTGCTATTTCTCAATCCTTCTTAGAACAGCTCTGTTGATTGACATTCAGAAAAACAGATGACTGCAGTATTTCTGCTTATTGATTTACTTTATATTCCACTATAAGCCACTAACAATCAAGCAGTCATCATCTGCTTAATCCAAAGTTTTATTTTAAAATTGTTTTTTATGTTGCTTTTTAAGTTGATATGACATCTGGATTCTAAAACATGACATTGTGTTCTCTTTTGGATACAGGAAAAAATATTTTGATGTTTGAGACTGTATGATTAATTTTCCAAATGGTGGAAAGAGTATTGGATTGAGAACAGAGATTTTAATACTTCTTAATATTTAATATGCAATCATCTATCTTTGATAAATTGCTTAGCTAAGCAGGCTCATAGTTTTCTCATTTGTAAAATGAAGGGACTAAAATATCTCATGAACAACGTGTTCTCAACCCCTTTAAGGGTACATGACTCTTAGTCACATGTTCATTGGATTACTCCGGAAATTCTTTCTAAGAATAAGACAGTGTAATTTTAGATGACACCTTTCTTTTAATAACATCAATTAATTTTTTCTCACAAATTTCCAGTTAAGCAGTAGAGATAAATATCTTTTAGATATGGGGATATCAATAAAGTCTGAAGTTTTACTAAGCTTACAGAGTTGAAAGTAAAAGGATAAGTATTGTTAATATCAATATTATCATTTAGAAAATGGTTTTTACATCTTATAGGCTTAGTTCAGAAACAAATAATGTTTTAAGTCATCCCCAAATGCTCAAAGGGCAAATAATCTATTCTATATATGACAACCATATAAACACAATGCTTTGCTTCCTTAAATATGATTTCTAATTCAAACTTACCCCTCATTTATTATAAAAAAGTTCATTCTTTTGATCTAAATTAATTTACTAAAATAGATATAAATTGTCTGTGTTAGATAATATTTTCAAATATAACTTCCTTGTCTTACAATAACCTCATTTGAGACAGGAATATAATAGATGCATTATTAACATGCCTGCTCTTTCTACAATCTAATGGTTTTCAAAATGACTTAGTCAATCAATAAATACTTATATCAAAAGTTACTGAGACCAGGAACTTCCCTGGTGGTCCAGTGGGTAAGACTCTGTGCTCCCAATGCAGGGGGCCCGGGTTCAATACCTGGTCAGGGAACTAGATCCCGCATGCATGCTGCAACTAAGAGTCCACATGCTGCAACTAAGATTCCACATGCCACAACTAAGTAGTTTGCATGACACAACTAAGACCCAGTGCAGCCAAATAAATAAATATTTAAAAAAAAGTTACTGAGACCAGTGGTTTTTAAATTGTAGTTCTTGGAGTTTGGGGATTTTGTCAAGGACACTTATGAGTTTATGAAAGAGCGGAGGATACAAATAATCAAAGCCACACTTATTGTGTATTTCATAAAGTTATTGGGATTACACGTAAAATTTGTTTGAAAGATGGGATATGTTGTATTAAACATTTGGATGTCACTGACTGTACAGACGCTTTTCAAATGTAGATGTTAATAATAATAGTAATAATGCATATTGAGCATTCATTAAATACCAGGCACTGTTTGAGTGCTTAAGAGACACTGTTATTTCATCCTAACATCAATCCAATGATCATTATCTCAATTTTACAGATGTAGAAATCAAGGCACAGAAAAATTAAATATCTGTCCCAGTTAGTAAATGAAAGAACAATAATCAAACTCAGGCTGTTTAACTCCAGTATGTTCACTCTTACCCACAACACTAATTCACTTTCTTAGGACCTCCTTAGAGTAGAAAAATGGACAATCTTAAAAGTCAGAAAAAAAGAGACAAAATAGACTAAATGAAGTTTCTGATCAGAAAAGCAGTAATACAAAAGTGGTATTAAAAATATTCATCTGGTAATTAAAGTAAAATAAATAATAGGAGAACCTAACAACTTTGGGTATTTGGGCTCATTCATTTATTAATGAATATTAATTGAGCTAGTTATCATCTTTTGTGATTAGGCTACATTAATGAATAAAGCATAAAGAAAATTCTGCCCCCTTGGACTTTCTAATGGATCCAGAGACTAGTTACCTTGGCCCAAAGACCTGGCCTAGGAGGATAGCAAGGAGCCTACAGAGTGTTAGTTGAAAAAACATTCAATTTTTTTTCTATCTAAAGGCTATGGCAAGATAGAAGAATGAGAAAATCAGAAAGGGGGACTAGGTTTGGAGAGAAAAATGATTTTGAATAGCTATCTTTCAAGGAATAGCAAGACATCCATTTATGAATATTTAGAAGGCAATTAGCAATACAAATTTGGGGCTTTAGTGAGAGTACATTACATGGATACCATAGCCATTTCCCACTGAGGTAATAGCCAATCCAATGACAAGTTTTAGCTGGAAACATAAAATTGAATCAATAGTCTGATAGAGGAGAACCAGCACACAAAATACAGAAGTATGGTGAATTCCCAAAATAATGGAATGGGAAAAATCAAAAAGAAGCACTCAAAGTAACAAACTGATTTGCTAAATATGTAAAAAGTGTAACAGGTAGTACATAGTCAACACAATTACAGCAAAAAGATAAGAGTCATCTGTGAGGAGCAAAAAAATCAAAAGCAATTGAGATTTTAAGGTAAATGAGACAGAAGAAGAACCTTTGAATTTGGAAATTATAAAGCCATTACTGATGTGGAAAATAAAATCTTGGTGCAATGTGGAATGAAAGCAGGGTGAAAAGAGAACATAAAGAGTTTGTATATGTCATTTGTTTTGCACATATAATACAAGGAAGGAGAGGAGTAGACCATTAGGAAGAAGGTCATGCTTCATTTTGGTGGTAACTGCATCAAGAACACTACAGGATTTTGAAACCACAAATTAGCTGAGGATTAGAGAAAACTTTACTTAGCTTTGGAAAAGCTGTGCTTCCAATAGCTTACGGATAGCCCAACTAATTCCTTAGTCTTTCCACTACTATATGCTGCTTCCAGTAGAGTAATACAAACCTGTCAATTGTTTTTAATAATGCTTGCTCATTTCCCCAGCAGTTTTCTCTTAATCTACTATCTTTGACTTCCTTGCCTTAGCTTACAGTAACACTTTAATACAGGGACTATAACAATAATGCTGGACTCATTTATAATTCCATCTCTTCAAACACATTTTCCCACATGAAATGCTGTTAAGATTAAGTAAAAAAAAAAGTAAAGTGACAAATAAGAAAACTCTCTTTTAAAAAGATTTTTTTAAAAACCTTTGCTCTGAAAGGCAGATATGAATCACTGACAGCACACATTTGGGTATTAGCTATGTGTAATAAAGTTCTCACACTCTTTCACTCAAGCTTTGTTTCAGTCCAATTGTGCCCTCTACAGTCTTATCAAGTGAATGAAGGTGACTTTAGCTTGAAGGGAATCTGATAAGTCTCTGATACTCAGTCCACACTTTTCAGACAGGAAAGCAATATTTGATTCTTTATAAAATTTCCGACCTATTTAATTTGGGGAAACTCTCTAAGATAAAAGGTAATTAAATTTAACAAGTGGATACATTTGCTTGGCGGTGTGATGACCACTGGAAAAGAAAATAAAGTTTTATATAGTCTAATTGTGTCCTTCAATACTGAAAACTATTATTAGTGACAATGTGGAATTTTACCTGAGCCCTCGAATCCTGGAAAACAGCAAAAGTTAAGATATCTCTCTGCCCTTTGTGTTGTGGAAAACAGCTTAATCCTAAGAACCACCACAGATGCCTCCTCGTGTTTACTGATGGCAATGCCAGACAAAGATATTCCAAATTGCCATTTTTTTGTCTCATAAATTATCATCTGAAGTGTTTATTCCTACTAATCAATTGGAACAAACTGCTAATTAATCAAACTGTAAAGTTTCACTCCTTCCTCCAGGCTCCAGAACTCTGACTCACTGTCAGACTGAGTCAACATATAATCTCTCCTAAGAACAGGCTGAGCTCAGGGTAAAATATTCTCTGATCTACCATCCACTCAAGCTACTCTTTTATCCCATTTTCCCACAGCCTACCCTTAATACCCTTGTTACTTCCTCTCAAGAGAAGAAAAACCCCTTTTGATTAACCACTGAGAGGCTTGCAGATCGTAGGGTCACAGCATTCTCCCTAATGCAATAGTTCTCCTCCCCCAATTGCAATTGACCCCTCCTCACACTTAACCTTTTCAGTAAAGTTTCTCCTAACTATGCTGGTATTGTTTGTTTTTTTTTTAGTTGACATTGGCAACTGATAGAAGAAGTAAATATTGCTGCATCTGGATATATGTGATAATGGGGGATTGAAAACTCTAAAAATTTTAATTAATTTTTATTGGAGTATAGTTCTTTTACAATGTTGTGTTAGTTTCTTGCTGTACAGCAAAGTGAATCAGTCATACATATACATATATCTGCTCTTTTTTAGATTTCCTTCCCATTTAGGTCACCACAGAGCACTGAGTAGAGTTCCCTGTGATATACAGTAGGTTCTCATTAGTTACCTATTTTATACATAGTAGTTATATATGTCAGTCCCAATCTCCCAATTCATCCCACCCACTGCTTCCCCCCTTGGTAACCGTAAGGTTGTTCTCTACATCTGTGACTCTATTTCTGCTTTGCAAATAAGTTCATCTCTACCATTTTTCTAGATTCCGCACATAAATGGTACTATACAATATTTGTTTTTCTCTGTCTGACTTACTTCACTCTGTATGACAATCTCTAGCTCCAACCATATCTCTGCAAATGGCATTATTTCATTCCTTTTTATGGCTGAGTAATATTCCATTGTATTTATGTACCACGTCTTCTTTATCCATTCTTCTGTTGATGGACATTTAGGTTCCTTCCACGTGCTGGCTATTATAAATAGTGCTGCAGTGAACACTGGGGTGCATTCATCCTTTCGAATTATGGTTTTCTCTGGATATATGTCCAGGAGTGGGATTGCTAGGTCATATGGTAGCTCTATCTTTAGTTTTTTAAGAAACCTCCATACTGTCCTCCATAGTGGCTGTACCAATTTACAGTTCCACCAACAGTGTTGGAGGGTACCCTTTTCTCCACACCCTCTTCAGCATTTACTGTCTGTAGATTTTTTGATGATGGCCATTCTGACTGGTATGAGGTGATACCTCACTGTCATTTTGATTTGCATTTCTCTAATGCTTAGTGATGTTGAGCATCTTTTCATGTGTTTGTTGGCCACCTGTATGTCTTCTTTGGAGAAATGTCTATTTAGGTCTCCCACCCATTTTTTGATTGGGTTGTTTGTCTTTTTGATATTGAGCTGAATGAGCTATTTGTATCTTTTGGAGATTAATCCCTTGTCTGTTACTTTGTTTGCAAATATTTTCTCCCATTCTGAGGGTGTCTTTTCATTTTGTTTATGGTTTCCTTTGCTGTGCAAAAGCTTTTAAGTTTCATTAGGTCCCATTTATTTATTTTTGTTTTTATTTTCATTACTCTAGGTGGTGGGTCGAAAAAGATCTTGCTGTGGAAAACTGTAAATATTAAATGATTTGGTTCATTCAGTGAATTGTGAGTGTTAATGAATACATTAAACAGTCCACAAAGAGAGAGTTCTTTAAGCATCTGCTGTGTGTTAGGGTTTCCTCTACTAGGCCACAATTAGAAAAATCTGTTTGCTCAAAAAGCACATAGGTCAGTACAGAAGACTAACATAAAACCATCATGAGATGCATTGATAGAAATGTACACAGAGTGCTATGTTTACATTTGATAAAGTCATTTACTATGAGTGCCTAAGGTCTATGGCAGGAAAATAATGTGACAAGAAAAGTTTTATAGTAAAGGTGATATCTGAGAAGACCAGCAAGGAATAAGCACGACTTTGTCAGATGAACAAACTGTGAAGAATCTGTGTTTGGCATTGGGAACAAAGTGATCACAAAAAACCCAAGTAATACCATGGTTCCTCTGGAGAGCAAAAGTAGTTGGAACTGACTCAACTGTAGCTCACATATGTAAGACAACTGAAGGGGAGCTGGAAAGATGAGCAGATACAAAGCAGCACAGCCTTTTACAACTATGAAAGTTGGGGACTCCACAACTCCAGTGGGTACCATTTATAACAATGTCAATGTGAATGACACATGCTGGAATTGTGTACAGCCCTGAGCAAGACCTCTGAGCAGGTACCAAATTAGTAGAGTATTTTTATGCCAAGTGTATAAGTTAGGATGCTTTTGGTAGCAAAAAATGGAAACTGAATCTGTCTGTCCTCAACTTTAAGAGGATTTTGGAAAGAACATCAGGGCTCATGTAACAGAGGAGGACCCTATGGGGCCTTCCTAGGAGAGACCCCTCCCCCATAACCTCTACTTTAGCTCCTCTCTGAAGTGCATAGATAAAAGTATTTGATGCATATTTCCTGCTTTACAGATGCTAAAACCCCCACCAAATGGAAGGTTAACTACTTAATGACCATAAGCACATAGCCCCCAGGCCTACTGGAGCCAAAGAATTGATGACCTTAACCCCTGGGACACTGTCCTGTAACCTCCCCATCAACCAAACAGAGAGCTGTGCACAAGCTGATCACATACACTGGGACTCCCCTCCCTCACCTTGCCTTTAAAAACACTTTGCTGAAACCCATCAGGAAAATGAGGCTTTTTGAGTACTAGCTGTTCCGGACTCTTTGTATGGCGCCTTACAATAAAAACAGCACTTTCTTTCACCACAACCCAGTGTCAGTAGATTGGGTTTACTGCATGTGGATAAGTGGACCCAAGTTTGGTTCAGTGACACTCACAGTACTGCTATGGGGCTTTTGCACAGCAATGGAAACCATAAACAAGACGAAAAGACAACCCTCAGAATGGGAGAAAATATTTGCGAGTGAAGCAACTGACAAAGGATTCATCTCCAAAATTTGCAAGTAGCTCACGCAGCTCAATATCAAAAAAAAAACAAACAACCCAATCCAAAAATGGGCAGAAGACCTAAATAGACATTTCTCCAAAGAAGACATACAGATTGCCAACAAACACATGAAAGGATGCTCAGCATCACTAATCATTAGAGAAATGCAAATCTAAACTACAGTGAGGTATCACCTCACACCGGTCAGAATGGCCATCATCAAAAAATCTACAGACAATAAATGCTGGAGAGGGTGTGGAGAAAAGGGAACCCTCCTACACTGTTGGTGGGACTGTAAATTGGTATAGCCACTATGGAGAACAGTATGGAGGTTCCTTAAAAAACTAAAAAAGAGAACTACCATACGACCCAGCAATCTCACTACTGGGCATATACACTGAGAAAGCCATAATTCAAAAAGAGTCATGGACCACAATGTTCATTGCAGCTGTATTTACAATAGCCAGGACATGGAAGCAACCTAAATGTCCATCAACAGATGAATGGATAAAGAAGGTGTGGCACATATATACAATGAAATATTACTCAGCCATAAAAAGAAACGAAATTGAGTTATTTGTAGTGAGGTGGATGGACCTAGAGTCTGTCATACAGAGTGAAGTAAGTCAGAAAGAGAAAAACAAATACTGTATGCTAACACATATACATGGAATCTAAAAAAAAAAAAGGTTCTGATGAACCTAGGAGCAGGACAGGAATAAACACAAAGACATAGAGAATGGACTTGAAGACACAAGGAAGGGGGAAGGTTAGGCTGGGACGATGTGAGAGAGTAGCATGGACATATATACACTACCAAATATAAAAAAATAGAGAGCTAGTGGGAAGCAGCCGCATAGCACAGGGAGATCAGCTGGGTGCTTTGTGACCACCTAGAGGGGTGGAATAGGGAGGGTGGGAGGGAGATGCAAGAGGGAGGGGATATGGGGATATATGTATACATATACCTGATTCACTTTGTTATACAGCAGAAACTAACACACCATTGTAAAGCAATTATACTCCAATAAAGATGTTTCAAAAAAAGAAAAAGAAAAGAATGGAGGTTTTGTAAAGAAAAGGGAAAAGCCAAAAAGTGCTGGATATAATTGAGGATTTCTGTATTAGAGATTCTGCAGCACTGAAGTACAAGAAAATTGAGTAGGGGGATGAAGATTTAAGAATGTTCAACTTTTTATGAATTTAATTCCTTTCACCTTTTTTTATGAGTAATGGTTACAATTTGAATTCCTTTATAAATTACTTTTGGGTGATTAACTGTGTTTTTTAAAATGCATCTCTGTACAAAGACTCTCTCTGAAATTTATTACGGTGGCCTAAATAAATTAATACATCTTGAAGGTCTTAGTGGTAAATCACCACGTTTAATTCCAAGAGAATTTAAAAGGTAAAGAAAAATTAGTTTCAAAAATAGTTTCAACAAGTTGACATTTATGAAAAAATTTGAAAGATGAGCAGCTATGGGCATACCACCTTATTTTACCTGATGAACTAATGAATATAGACTTCACACATTTTCAAAGTACTGAACTGCCTTTTCTTCTATAGCAATCCTCAACCTATACCAGGTTAAAAAAACTAATAATCTTAAATCATGATTTCTTCCCTAAAATCCCCTTTCTACTCATTTATAAATCCTCCTTAACATTAATTTTTTCCTATCATATTTCTTAGCCTTGATTATTTCATGTATTTGATGTACAAATGTATTGAACACTTACAATATGTAGAAGATACTTTTTTTTTTAAAGCTACATGTTAGTTGACTCTTTTGTGCTTGGCACTGGAAGATACACTGTTGGAAGATTCAGCCCCTGCACTCAATTTTCTCACAGGTTAAAGAAGATTCAGACAAGTAAATCCACAATTCAACACTCTGCTATAAAAGATATGAGAAAGGGTAGCCCAGGGGGTTTTGATTGTAAAGAGCAGGAGAAACTATCTTTTCCTGGGTATGGGAGGATTCCTAGAGGAGATGTTACCTGAGAAAAGGAAGATGAAAAGAAATTGCCAGGTGAATAAGGGATATTTTTTAGCTTTTATTTCTATTCAATTCTCACACAAAAAGAAAAACTCAAAAAATAAATGAAGGTATATGACTCTCAGAGCTCCTTAGGCTCTTTGGTATCTATATTTGTAGCTGGAGATACATGTGCCACAATTATGTTCTAAGTTAAGGGAGTCTGCGTGTGTCATGCATCAAGCATGTAGCGCAAGCTCATGTTAATAAAAATAGCCATTCAGGCATAATCAAGGTAGAAAAGCAACAACTCACTACATATTCACTGATACCTTTCCTCTAGTCTCCTCTCCCGTGTTCCTTTCACCCACCCAAATGTTTTGGTGTGTAAGCTTTCCTCTCAAGACAATGGAGTCCACAGCATGGCCATCACAAGTTTGAGTGTTGAACAATAGGTGAGATCCCTAGTGAACATTTATACCCAGTTGGAGAAGACTAAACAGTGCTTGGAGCCAGGTGAGAGAAATAGCGTTTGGCTTATCTGCTCTGAAATAATATCTGAAAGACTCAATCCATAAAGTTTCCATATGGTTGAAAGCAAGTTGAAGAGTGAACACTGGGTCTTAACGTTATGTGTGTGTGTGTTTGTGTGTGTATGTTCTGATTCATCAAATGTTAGGGAGAAACATTTTATGATAGAAAGAGCATTGGCCCCAGAGGCATGGGTTTAAAGTTCTATATCTGTCACTCTCTTGCCAGGAGGCTTTTTTAAAAGCTCATTTAATGACTCAGTTAATGCTTTTTTACATTTGAAAAAGAATGAGGCTTTTTCCAACTTTAAAGTTTGATGATTTTATGGTCACTTTTATTTGCAGCTTTTTAAGACTCCCCATCTAAATAAACTCTTAGTCTCCATGACGTGTGCCCAACCTAGACATGCCGAAGGGGCTTTGAAATCCAGGCCTGCTTTCAGCCAACTTTATGCATTTATATCAGCTGATTTGTTACTTGATAAAAATGTTCAGGATAATGCAGTCACTTTTTTAAATGCTGTAGAAAAGACCACTTCAGAAACAGATTAGAACAGCCATGATAATGGACCGGAGTCCTGAGGCATTGAGCTGAGAATTCCATCTCCCCCTGCATGAGAGAGGCAGATCGTTACCCTCTACAGCATCTGAAGTTGGGGATTTGCTCCCTACCCCCCTAACTCTGGCTAACAGCTTCCCATCAGCCTACCATCTGTGAATGAATCTGGACCTGCAGATTTATAGTCTCAGTTGGTACCGTGTCTTAGGATGTGGAGGACAGCTTGCGTTATTTTTCCCTAATGCTGCTTCTCCTCAATCTTAAGAGCTAACTCAAGATTTAGTGAATAATCTATACACACGTTACATGAGCTATTCAGATTCCCTCCCACATCGTGTCTTCCAGACTGAGGAGTTCTTCCAACTGCCTATTCTCAAACGGAAGTTCCTCCTCTCCCTCGATGGTTTTTGCTTCCCTCTGTATTTTAAGGTGTACTTATCAAAACTTCCTAAGAACTTCTAGGTTCAAACAAATTTCTATTTTGTCCAAGGGTAAGACAATACCTTTCACTTTGTTTCCAATATCCTTTGTGATAATGTCCAACAAATTTGGTCAGTGTTGGTTTCCTGGTCATAATCTTAGACTGAACCTTCAGGCAACGGAGTCCTTAGGCTTTCTTCTGCAGTGATAATCAGTTCTCAGGGTCTTCCATCTCATAGAAGAGTTTCAATTATTTTACCTGAACTGTTTCTCCCTGCTCTCATTAGAGCTCCTCTGCTCATTTCAACTCCTGTTCATCCTACTTTCATGATATTTTTATTACCTGGAAGAACTTAGTTCTGTGCACAAATTTGGCAATTCTCCCATGGTACTTCTTATCTTGATCCCTTGAAAAAAAAGTTAAATAAGGCCAGTTCAATATGCCTTCTTAGGGGTTCCTATTATAAACCCTTTTCCTTCCAGAGAAAATGATCATTTATCCCAACTCTTCATTTACTCTCTAAGATAATTCTCTCTCCATCTCAAAACATTGTCTCTAATCCCAAGAAAACTCAATTATTTAGCTTTAGTGAGGTATAATTGATATATAATAAACTGTACACATTTAAAGTAAAATAAATAAATAAACTCTCAACTATTTCTAAACTTCCAAGTATATATAGATAGCTGATTACTTGTGACCTCTCACCAATGGGCCTGTTCCACTCAACTAAAGACAACTATGCCGCAGAAATGCACTCAGTCTGTGTAGACTACAGATCTAAATGTCTACCCACTCATGGTGTCATAATATATACTTAATAAAATGCTCTGTAATATTGATGACTGTGGTCTTTAGTGTCCCATGAACCTAAACATGTTGATTAACGGAGTAAAATGTAGATTTCACTGTGTGTTATTTACAGGAGCTTTATTTTTATTAAGGTCATTGCTAGAAAAATATGTTTCTGCTAATAGTATTTATACATCAAAAGTTAAAGTTATGATTTTGGCAAGATCAGACTCCTGATACTCACTGATACTCACTTATTTAGTACTGCCCAGTAAATTTTCAATATTAGAATTCTTTATCGATGAAGAATAAAGAATTCATGATACTTTTATTATTCACCTTTTACATTTGTATCCACTAAGAAGCATTTTCACAATACATGCATATGAATATTTGTGGATTATTTTAACGTATCTTTCACAATGTTAAAATCTCTTTCAAGACCCATTTGCTGTTAAGAGGTCTTACCTCTTTAATAATAGATGATAGATGATTTATTGTCATATTTGCCAATGAAAAGGAAAACCATGGCCAGAATTTGTGATGTCACTCTATGTAGACACATATGCATGGAAATAACCTGTAGGTGTTACACACACACATATATAGTCCTATATATATAAGTATATATTTTTATATGTATATATTGTGCATACATATGTATGTATATGTATATGTGTGTGTATGTACTCACTTATCTTTCCACCCACCCATACATGCATCCATTGATCTATCTAGCTATCTTCCAACACACAGAACCCCTACAATGATAAAATAGGATCAGAATTTCATAGAAATATAGAGCCCAAAAGATCCTTAGACATAGTTTAAAAACAAAGAATGTTATTCTTAGAGGTGTAACTCTCCGAGATAGCACCAGTAGAAAGAACTCAGCTGGAACCTAATCCCCATATTCCAATTACAAGTTCAGTTTTCATTCCACCATACCACACTGTCTTTCGGACAGATATCTGTTATACAGATGGATAGATACTGATCCTTAGAAGACAGTGTCAGTGCTGAAACTATTTTCTGTACTGAACACCCTGTTGTCAACTAAATTCTCGTTTGAGTTTTGAAGTTTACTGATGGTTTCTGTCAGTCCCAAGCCCTCCTAGGCATTTTTACACATAATCAATATGAGGGGAACTTCCTGTCTGGCATCAATCAGTTCTTTAAACAACAATTATCTATTAAACTATTGTTCTTAAGTCAGGAAAAATGGATGTTAGTGTCAAACACAGCTTTGCTCACTCTCTCACACACACACACTCACGCAAATTACAAATAGTATTCAACTGCTCTATATTTCAGGCTATTCAATAACTAGATAAATGAAATATACTTTCTGTCTACATAATTTTTTTTTTACTATGCCAAGGCATACACACTAGTTGTTCCCTGCAGTACCTGCCAAATGCAACTAAATTTGCAACAGAGTTAATCACTGGTGCAGCTGAATATTTTAAGAGATTTCTCCTCTAGTAGGAAATTCATCTTTTTTCCAAGAATAGGGCATTTATCCACTCCTTCATCTCCAACTGAAGTAGTTCCGTGATTTCCTTCCTTTCTCTGATTTCCACGCTCCAATTCCCAAAGACAAGCTCATCTCTGATGACCTTTCAGTCTATGAGTATTTGGGGTAGGAGTGGGGGTAGTCCACAGTTAAAATAAAGTTTGTATACAATCACTTTCTATGTTGTTATGAAATTATTCTAAGCTTCCCTAATAATAAACTTACAAAGAAGCCATGCAAATGGTTCAGATGTGCATATGGAGATAACTATTATCTAGAAAGCATCCAGATTTCTTAAAAAGCCAAAAGAAAGAGACTGACTCACTCAGGATATATGGAAATACAAGTGAGGTAGGTGGGCTAGAGTGTATGTCATTATCAATAAAGCCCTAGGAGAAAATCATAATTTGAAAAGATACATGCACCCCAATGTTCACTGTAGAACTATTTACAATAGCCAAGACATGGAAGCAACCTAAATGCCCACCAACAGATGAATGGATAAAGAAAACGTGTCATATATATATATATATATATATACACACACACACACACACACACACACACACATATACACACACAATGGAATATTACTCAGCCAAAAGAAAGAATGAAATAATGTCATTTGCAGCAAGATGTATGGACCTATCATACTAAGTGAAGTAAGCCAGACACAGAAAGACAAATATAGGGGCTTCCCTGGTGGCGCAGTGGTTGAGAGTCCGTCTGCCGATGCAGGGGACAAGGGTTCGTGCCCTGGTCCGGGAGGATCCCACATGCCGTGGAGCGGCTGGGCCCGTGAGCCATGGCTGCTGAGCCTGAGCGTCCAGAGCCTATGCTCCACGGCAGGAGAGGAGAGAGCAGTGAGAGGCCCGCATACCACAAAAAAAAAAAAAGAAAGAAAGACAAATATAATATGATATCACTTATATGTGGAATCTAAAAAAATTTATACAAATGAACTTATATATGAAACAGAAATAGACCCACAGACATAGAAAACAAACTTATGGTTAGCAAAGGGAAAGGGGGTGAGGGATAAATTAGGAGTTTGGGATTAACATATAAACACAACTACATATAAAATCGAGGGCTTCCCTGGTGGCGCAGTGGTTGGGAGTCCGCCTGCCAATGCAGGGGACACGGGTTCTTGCCCCAGTCCAGGAGGATCCCACATGCTGCAGAGTGGTTGGGCCCGTGAGCCGTGGCCACTGAGCCTGCACATCCACAACAGGAGAGGCCACAACAGTGAGAGGCCCACATACTGCAAAAAAATAAAAAATAAAAATAAAATAAAATAAAATCGATAACCAACAAGGACTTCCTGTATAGCATAGGGAACTATATTCAATATTTTGTAATAACCTATAATGGAAAAGAATCTGAAAAAGAATATACATGTGTATATATATATATATATATATATATATATATATATATATATATATATATATATATATATATAACTGAATCACTTTGCTGTATACCAGAAACTTATACAATATTGTAAATGAACTATACATCAAGAAAGAAATTAAATTAAATTAAAACTAAAAAATAAAATAAACCCCTAGATATATTTTTGCATAACTGAATTAAATTCTTAAAACCCCAAAAATGAATGTTTTAACTGAATTTGAGAAATGAAGACTAAATTAAATCTTGGGTTTAGAATTAATTTGATTCATAATGGAAGGAAGTTAGAAAATAACATTTATTAAGAACAACACTGTTTAGCAATCCTATATGAAGATATAACACACAAAATATCTCCTATTACTTCCCTGTTAGAAGAGCTCTTTGCTTTAATACTTACACTACAGAGAATTTAATTAGTTCTCAATCAAATATTCTTCAGCCAGTGATTATACAGCAATAAAACATATTTGCATCTGCAAACTCAAGGTAACTTTTATAAGAACACAGTGGTTGGAGAAAATCTTGAGTTACATTCCAAATACATTGGGTAAAACTTCAGATTCCTCTGTAGACATTTTGAAAAGCCTGCAAAGTGTCACAGAAGAGGATGTGCAACTCTGATGTTACTGGGGTTAAGAGAGGCCATGTTACTGCAAAGCAATGTTTGTTAAAACCATATTAATTATTAGGTGATTAGGATATCATGATTTTAAATATCTATATCATAACAATTTTTTGTTTCTTTTGTTTCATTGTGTATCAGGAAATTTGTTGGGGTTGTTGGGCAAACATATAAAACATATTAAAGGTTTCCATTAAAATAATAGGAAATTTTTTCCTCGTTACATTTAAAAAAAAATGGCTTGATTTTTACAAATGGATTCCTGACCTTAAGCAGGAGACACCTTTACATATAGTATCACATTTACTTTATTTTACATAGAATGTCACTAAAGTTTACTACAACCCATTTAGTTATCATTGACTTTTACAAATAATGAAACTAAAACTGAGAGATTAAATAACTTACCCAATGTCACACAGCTCATGAGTGGGGGAGATCAGAATCCAATTCAATAGCCTTTGAATTTTTCACTATATAGTAGGACCATAGTTCAACTAATCCGGTATTTATTGAGTTTCTAACTGTGCATAACATTTGGTGTTAGGCATTAGAGGGGCACATAATGATGCCTACTTCTTGCATCACTACAGTTTACAATCTAGTAGAAGGCAAGTGCACACATTGTTCTATTTAAGAGTCTAAGAGGAAGCAGGAAGGTGAAAAATGGCAAATATTTATGCAAACAGGAGTTTTACAGGCCATCTTGAAGGGCAGTGTATTTAATACAGGACTAGAAGGGTACAGATATTGCAGAGAGGTTCGATATGAACTAGGGAAGGAATCACCCTAGTGACTAGGAATCACCTTGGAAGGTGATTAGGTCATGAGGGTGGCACCCTCATGAATGGGATTAATGCCTTTTATTTCAGATTTTTTGTGACTATTATTATTATTTTCATTGAAATATAGTTGGTATACAATATAAGCTACAGATGTACAATATAGTCATTTGCGATTTTTAAAGGTTATACTCCATTTATAGTTATCATAAAATATTAGCTATAGTCCCTGTGCTGTACAGTATATCCTTGTAGCTTATTTTATACATAATAGTTTGTACCTCTTAATCCCCTATCCTCTCCCCTTCCCTCTCCCCACAGGTAAGCACCAGTTTGTTCACCACATCTGTAAGTCTGTTTCTTTCTCGTTATATTCACTTGTTGGTTGTATTTTTTAGATGCCACAAATTCCTTCATGAATGGGATCAATGTCTTTTAAAAGAGGCTCCAGAGAGCTCACTAGCCCCCTTCCACCATGTGAGGACACAGCAAGAAGGTTCTGGCTATGAATCAGGAAGAGGGCTTTCACCAGAATGAGACCATGCTGCTATCTTGATTTGGACTTCAGGCCTCCATAACATTACAAAATAAAGTTCTGTTGTTTATAAGCTACCCAGTCTGTGGCATTTTGTTACAGCAGGCAGAATGAAAAAAGATGGAGAGAGAATCTTTGCCAGAGGCCCTTCCTTCCTCCCTTCCTCCCTCTGGCCTTTCTTCCTTACTTTACTTATTTCACTCTCCAACGCATATTCATTTAGTATCTACTTTAAGGAACTGAATAGATGGAAAACACAGGTTGAGCTATAAAGATCACTACTCTTATAGTATACAGTTTATTGGAGGAAGAGATAAGCGCCTGTGACAGAGCATGACATGCACAATTTTATTTTAGATAAACTGGTCAGGAAGACCTTTCCATGGAAGTGACATTTAAACTGAAGTTTGAAAGATGAAAATGTAGTAATGTTGGCAAATCTAGAGTGATTTTTGTAAGGACTTACTACACAGTTTACTTTATTCTATATGCAATAAGTTGTCAAATGTGTTTGAAGATAGAGGATGCATTCTAATAGTGTGGATAAGAGCTTGCATTTAGCCTGAATATTAAAGAGGCCCCAGGAAATCCGACCATAAGGAAACCCGAACTCTGCTCCCAATACAAATGCTACTTTTTAAAGAACTTTCACCCTTTGGTCAACCTACTGTCCATTGAATTTGTTGAGGTTTGTGGATATTGAGACTTAAGCAAGAGAGGCAACTTGATTATAGTACAGTAGTTTGAATTTAAGCAAAATGGTATGCCTGAAATGTAGGGGCCTTTTTGTAATGTAATTTGAAAATGTGGTGAGTTTCTTTGAATAGGCAACCCAGACTGACCATTCAATAACTCTCCATAAGATCGACTACAACACCCAACTAGCACCATAAAAGGGAGAGTGGACATGACAGAGACGTGAGGTGACCATTTTTACCCACACCACACGCTGCCATTGTGGTTACACCTACTGGTGTAAATACTTGGTGAAAGAGGCGGTGCACCTCCCTGTGTCTGCAGGCTACTGAACAAAATCACCAACCTCCCTTCAATAGGAGCATATAAAATTCTAGGCCTGGAGAAGAACAAGTAATAAAGTAACTATTTACTCTCCCTGAGTTCATTATCCTCTTCTCTTCTCCCTACTGGGTCGAAGGAAGGCAGAAGATAGCATTAAAGCTCATTTTCAGGGTCTGCATGTTCAGTTGTACAGGTGGTGCACTGCATATTTATAGGAGTGTCATTCACTTTCTTCTTTACATGAATGGTGCCCCCTGGGAATTTTAGAGGGCACAACCTGTGAATCTGTATACAGCAGGCCTGCTTAATTTGGTTTTGCTCATATATTGTGAGCTTTTGTGTTGCTTATTCATTTTGTGTTCTCTGTGTTCATTTGTTTTGAGAAACAAACCTGATATCTGTTTCATCCTTGGAACCGTAAAATTCATCTTTAAATATACCTATATAGGTAACAAACAGAATATTATTTATGTATATGTAAGTTTATTTATTTATTACAATAATCTGGAATGTAAGACTTTACAAATAAACAAATGTGCAGAAATATGAACTAACTTGCTTGTGAATAACAGACCTGGAGCATGCCTCAGAGAAAGTGTGTACAATGGCCAAAAACTAGAGAGCATAGAAGCAAACTATCCACTGACACGGCACTAATAGAAAAGCTATCAAAAGTCTAAATCTGAGCAGAACCGGGAAGAAAGGAAATCATAAGAGGGATGAGACGTTGCTAAATAAATACATTTTTATTTCCATAATTAGAGGTAAGCATAAGGAAGAGATGAAACTAATTCCTAGTGTCAAGCCTATGTAAGTGGAAAGGGTGTGATTTCAATTAACAAGAATTTCGTGTTTAGATTCAAAACAAGTATTTGTGTCAAAGAACCAATTCCAGTAGATTCCATGAGACATGCATATTTAGATTCATTTTTCTGCATCAATGCTTTCAAGCTTTTAACCCATCCTTCTGGTGGGAAAGAAAAAAACATAAAAATATGAAATATCTTATCAAGCTTTAATTATGTTTACTTCTTGATTTAAAATTACTCTTTATTAAGTTAAAACGAAGATATTCTAGACTAACTCCAAAGCAGAATTGAAATGGCACACGAAAATGATCAAGCATGATTCAAGCATCTCATTTAACTGAGATTTTACTACGTTTGTGTAATGATGTCTGATATTGTGTTTTCATTAAACATAACAGAGTAGAGCGAAACAGGGAGAGTCATCCTATAGACCTTGTTGGAATCTAAACATATTATCTATTACTGTAACTTTGAGAAAATCACTTAATTTGCATCAGCCTCCATGCCTTTATCTCTGAGAATAGTAATACCTCTCTTGCATGGGGCTTGAGATCAAATAAGTTAAAACACAAGCAGAGTGTCTAGCAATTACAGTTGCTCAGTAAATAGCTCTTAATATTACCAATGGTCTGTGATGTGGGAAAACTATTACATAATAAAAAGATCCTTAATCGGGTATCTTTAAAATCAGGCTGAATGCAAAGAACTTCAGATTTTATGTCCTCCCTTTTTAATTTTTTACCCAGAGAATAATGCAATTCAGAAAACAGAGGGAGAGATTAATTTCCACTTCAACTGAAAAGTCATCATTATAAGATTTTTTTCATCATGTGCTATAGTACATTAAATATAACCATAAAATCTTTGTTATCTCTCTATTGAAAGGTAGAATGTGGTGTCCCTCTTCTTAAATATGGGTTGATCCAGTGGCTTATTCAATCAACAGAATGCAAGAGAAAAGGTGTTCTTGCACTTGTGAGGTTAAGTCATAGGAAGACTTACAGATTCCAGCCAAGTCCCTTGAGATGTTTACTTTGGGTAAAGCCACTCACTATGTAAGAATTCAACTATTTTGAGATATCCAGGTTGCTAAGACTCCAAAACTACACCGAGAAATTTCATGGAGAAAGACAGAGACACAGGGAAAGCCAGTCCCAAATTTTTCAGCCTGTGCAGCCCAACTCAAGCCCCAGATTTGTGAATGAAGATGCCATCTTGGTTGGACATTTCAGCACCAAAAGATGTGACTCAAAGAAAACTTAGCCAGAACCAAGGCCCCAGACATATGACACCAGTCAAGTTGTCTAATCTATCTCCAATTATTCAAGCCACCACAGCTGAGGCCCAG